>NW_027441621.1:0-64000 GCF_964195595.1 Calonectris borealis
AAAAACGAGAGCCCGAGGAAAAAAACCAGAGTTCGAGGAACAAAACCAGGTCCCGAGGAACACAACCAGAACCCGAGGAACAAAACCAAGGCCCGAGGAAGAAAACCAGGGCCAGAGAAGTTAAACCAGAGCCCGTGAAAACAAACCAGAGCACAAGGAACAAAACCAGAGGTCGAAGAACAAAACCACAGCACAAGGAACAAAACCAGGGCCCGAGGAACACAACCAGAGCCCGAGGAACAAAACCACGGCCTGAGGAACCAAGCCAGAGTCCGAGGAATAAAACCAGAGCCCAAGGGAAAAAACCACAGCCTGAGGAACAAAAGCAGAGCCCGTGGAATCAAACCAGAGCCCGAGGAACAAAACCAGCCCTTGAGGAACAAAGCCAGAGCCCGAGGAAGAAAACGAGAGCCCGTGGAACTAATCCAGAGCCCGACGAACAAAACCATAATTCGAGGAAAAAAACAGAGCCCAAGGAACAAAACCAGAGCCTGAGGAACCAAACCAGAGCCGGAGGAACCAAACCAGAGCCCAAGGAACACAACTAGTGCCCGAGGAACAAAATCAGTCCCCGAGGAGCAAAAGCAGAGCCCGAGGAACTAAACCAGAGTTGGAGGAACAAAACCACAGGCCGAGGAACCAAACCAGAGCCCAAGGAACCAAACCAGAGCCCGAGGAAGAAAACCAGGGTCCGAGGAACAAAACCAGGGTCCGAGGAACAAAACCAGAGCCTGAGGAACAAAACGAGAGCCCGAGGAACAAAAGGAGGGCCCGAGGAACAAAACCAGAGCTCGAGGAATAAAACCACAGCCCGAGGAACAAACGCAGAGCCGGAGGAAGAAAACGAGAGCCCGTGGAACTAAACCAGAGCCCAACGAACAAAACCATAGTTCGAGGAAAAAAACAGAGCCCAAGGAACAAAACCAGAGCTGGAGGAACTAACCCAGAGCCCGAATAACAAAATCAGCTGTCCAGAAACAAAACCAGAGGCCGAGGAAAAAAACAGAGCCCGAAGGAAAAAAACAGAGCCCGAGAAACAAAACAAGCCCTCGAGGAAAAAAAGCAGCATCTGAGGAAGAAAACCAGAGCCCGTGGAACCAAACCAGAGCCCGAGGAACAAAAGCAGAATCCGAGGAAGAAAACCAGTGCCCGAGGAACAAAACAAGAGCCCGAGGAAGAAAACGAGAGCCCGTGGAACTAAACCAGAGCCCGATGAACAAAACCATAGTTCGAGGAAAAAAACAGAGCATGAGGAACAAAACCAGAGCCCGAGGAACAAAACCAGCCCACGAGGAACAAAACCAGAGCCCGAGGAACAAAACCAGCCCACGATGAACAAAACCAGAGCCAGAGGAAGAAAATGAGAGCCCGAGGAACAAAACCAGAGCCCGAGAACCAAAGCAAGAGCCTGAGGAACAAAAGGAGGACCCGAGGAAAAAATCCAGAGGCCGAGGAGCTAAACCCGAGCCCGAGGAACAAAACCACAGCACGAGGAACAAAACCACGGCCTGAGGAACCAAGCCAGAGCTCGAGGAACAAAACCATACCCCAAGGAACAAAACCAGAGTTTGAGGAAGTAAACCAGGGCCCGAGGAACAAAACCAGAACCCGAGGAACAAAACCAAGGCCGGCGGAAGAAAACCAGGGCCATAGAAGCAAAACCAGAGCCCGAGGAACAAAACCAGAGCCCTTGAAACCAAACCAGAGCCCGAGGAATGAAACCAGAGCCCGAGGAACGAAACCAGAGCTCGAGGAAAAAAAGGAGGGCCCGAGGATCAAAACCAGAACTCGAGGACCAAAATCAGAGTCCAAAGACCAAAACCAGACCCCGAGGAACAAAACCAGAGCCCGAGGAACAAAACCAGAGCTTGAGGAACAAAACCAGAGTCCGTGGAAATAAACCAGAGCCTGAGGAAAAAAACCAGAGCCCGAGGAACAAAACCAAACCCGAGGAAGAAAACCAGCCCTCGAGGAACCATACCAGAACCTGAGGAACAAAACCAGAGCCCGAGGAGAAAAAGTAGGGCCCGAGGAACTAAACCAGTCCTCTAGGAACCAAACCAGAGCCCGAGGAAGAAAACGAGAACCCGAAGGAAAAAACCAGAGCCCGAGAAACAAAACCAGCCCTCAAAGAAAAAAAGCAGGGTCTGAGGAAGAAAACCAGAGCCCGAGAAACAAAACGAGCCCTCGAGGAAAAAAAGCAGAGCCCGAGGAATAAAACCAGAGCCCGAGGAACAAAACCAGCCCTTGATGAACACAACCAGAGCCAGAGGAAGAAAACGAGAGCCCGAGGAACTAAACCAGAGCACGAGGAACAATACCACAGCCTGAGGAGCCAAGCCAGAGCCCGAGGAAGACAACCAGAGCTCAAGGAACAAAACCAGAGCCCGAGGAACAAAACCAGGGCCCGAGGAACCAAACCAGATCCCGAGGAACAAAACCAGGGCCCGAGGAACCAAACCAGTGTGGCGAATAAGGACACGGACTCCGTCTGAGAGGGCACGAAGACGAAGATGAAAAGACCCTTGTTATACAGTACAAGCGCCTTTTTATACCTCACATTATGCCACATATACACTTCAAAGAATTCCCTAGTACATCCCCTAACCAAAGGTCATCTCGACACTCTTCCGCTAATTTCCTTATCTTTGTCACACCCTCAGAACCGTTAACTGCCACCTCTTATCTGCCTTTTTCCCACGGCTTCTTTCACTTCCCATCTTCCCATGGCTTCTTGTTTAGCAACACTATGATACTGCTTGTACTCTCAGACATTGATTCCTCCACATCTCCCCCTTTTTCTTTTACAACAAACACTAAGCTAACTGACTTTTCTATTATTCATTTCACACATTGCAATAAACATAGTACACACACAAGAATACATACAAATACTATCAAACGTATAATTCCCAGTTCAATCAAACTCATTACGCATTTTGCCAAGCCCCAATAATTCTATCTCTTGTGGCTCTACGCTCAGGGGTGGACGGTACACCAAACATCCATCCCGATTGTCAGTCACATTGCGGCCGCCACTACAAAGTGTTGCATGCGGCTCCGTGAGACCTAGGGTCCAATTGTTCCACGGGAGTCCCACTAAGCAGGTGGAAAAATAATCTCCAGGTGACGAGAGCGAAAGGCAAATGGTCTCCTGGCCTGTCTGATTCACAAGGGCGATCCAGAGTTTCTCTTTGGGCTACGGTGGGGCCCAAAACGCGCTTACGCCTGCGACAATGGCGAAAAAGACGGCTTGACAAACCGTGCTGGTACCCATCTTGGTCCTCGATCTGTGGAGACACAAGCATACCCTCGACCCCAGGTTATCAATGAAAACGGGCCTTCCCACTCATGAGATTCCAGGTTTTTCACCTTTACCCACGCCTTGTCCCTTATGATTGCCTCATGACCTTCAACAGAATCAAAATGTCTGCAAATCGGGGGTCCACCTTCCTCAGCCCACCGACTGAGAAAATTAAGAACATAAACGGCTTTTGCCAATCTTTCCTGTGGGGTCAAATCACCTACTCCCCCTTTTTGTTTTGTTAACATGTCTTTGAGCGAACGGTGCGCGCGCTCAACAATGGCTTGCCCTGTGGGACTGTGTGGAATTCCCATGATGTGAGTGATTCCCCACATTTGCAGGAACGTCCGTGTGGCTTGGGCAACGTACCCGGGGCCGTTATCTGTTTTTATTTTGCTCGGTACTCCGAGAATGGAAAAAGCAAGAAGAAAACATTTTCGGACATCCCGGGACTTTTCCCCAGTGTGGGCTGTGGCTGCAATTGCTCCCGAAAATGTATCCACTGAGACGTGGACACATTTGAGTCGACCAAAGTCGGGAAGATGTGTAACATCAGTCTGCCAAAGTTCGAGCACCTGCAAGCCACAAGGGTTGACTCCCCCCGGCTGTGGAGGGCCTGCACACTGGCACTCAGGGCATGCAGTGACAATTTGGCATGCTTGCGTAAGTGGTAAATGAAACATTCTAGCCAAGGCCTTAGCGTTCTGATGATAAAAGTTATGTGAACGCCTCGCTTGCTCAAATTTCCCCGGACAAAAACAGCCCCTGCAAGCGAATCAGCCAACCGGTTTCCCTCAACCAGGGGCCCTGGCAATGCAGTATGAGATCTGATATGTAATATAAAAAAAGAGTGGATCCTTCGATGAATGTGTTCTCTGAGGGTTTTAAACAGAGCAAAAAGCTGGGCATTATTTACATCTTTCAAATAAGCAAACTCCATGCGGGACACTACCCCTGCAACATATGCAGAATCAGTCACGATGTTGACAGGGCATTGCCATTTTTCAAACACTCGGACCACTGCCGCCAACTCCACGATTTGTGGTGAACCGTCTTGTTTCCGAATATCAGATTGCCATTGATCGTGGTCATCCTTCCAGACAAGGACAGACTTACCCGTGCGCCCGGACCCATCCGTGAAGACCGTTAGAGCATCCAAAGGGGTCACTACATTTCAGCAATTGCTGCAGTGGTAGTGGGGTCTACAGCCATTTATGACTGGGAGGGTGAATAGAAATCACTCCTGTAAAACCTTCCACAGCCATTTGAAAAGGTACAGACATTTGCATCAACCAAGTTAACATAGGCATCACGACAGGAATGTAAATGGTATGCAGGTCTTTTCCGCACAGCGCTATCAACCGTTGCCTCCCTCTCATGACCAGGGATGCAAACATTTCTGCTCTAGTGGTGATGGTTTTTCCAAATTGATGGGGAAGAAACACCCATTCTATGACCAACGACTGTTCGCCGCTGGGTGTTGGCTTCCATTGAAACAACAAACCATATGGTTGGAAGTCAGTGTTCACTATTGCTAACTGAAAAGGAAGCTCTGGATCACAGTGCTGTGCTTGCCGAGCCGATATCATTGTAGCAATCCGCTGCAACGCTTGCTGAGCCTCGGGGGTTAACGTTCGTCGAGACCCCAACGCCGGATCACCTTTCAGCAAATTAAACAGAGGTCTCAACAGCTCGTTGTTGATTCCCAACAGAGGCCTTACCCAATTGATGGTGCCCAATAATTTCTGCAAATCAGTCAGGGTATGGACCTGACTACTGATCTTGAGCCCTTGCGGTATCACAGTTTGCTCAGTAATGCGCCACCCTAGATATTTCCAGGGAGCGGTCTGCTGCACCTTTTCTGGGGCAACTATCAAGCCGTTACGCTGGACGCTCGTTATGACAACCTCCATGGCCCCTCGTATCATGGCCTCAGAGGGGGTTGCTACAAGGATATCATCCATATAATGATAAATTACGACTTCAGGCAATTGGGCACGGGCTGGACTAAGGGCCCGAGCCACGAACCATTGACATATGGTGGGACTATTTTTCATGCCTTGCGGGAGCACCGTCCAGTGGTACCGTTGACTCAGTTGGGCTACATTGGTCGCGGGTACAGTAAAAACAAACCTCGGCGCGTCATCTGGGTGTAGCGGAATGGAAAAAAACAGTCCTTAAGGTCTATTATAGTCATGTGCCAGTTCATAGATATCATGGTTGGTGAAGGGAGGCCTGGCTATAGAGCTCCCATGTCCTCTATAGCCTCATTTATACGTCTTAGATCGTGAAGGAGCCTCCACTTTCCTGATTTCTTCTGGATGACAAAAACTGGTGAGTTCCATGGGCTCGTGGATGGCACAATGTGCCCAGCGCACAGCTGCTCAGCAACAAGGTCCTGCAAGTGATGCAGCTTATCCGTGGGGAGGGGCCACTGATCCACCCATATAGGCTTTTCACAGGACCATTGCAACTTCAGGGTGTGCTGCCGATCAGTAGCCCCTAGGATAAATTTGTCCCCAGCATGATTCCCCATTGTGACAAACAGTCTCGTCCCCACAGCGTGAGAGGGGCCGGAAGAACGAACGGTCAGACATTGGCCTGCCGACCCTCCGGTCCCTCGATTTGAATTAATTGAACACTCTGCAGTGGTGCTGTTTGCCCTCTGATACCTGTAAGGGCAATCGGGACCTGTTTCGTCGGCCATTGAGCTGGCCAGTGTAACTGCGCAATGACTGTCACGTCAGCTCCGGTATCAATAAGGCCGCTGATGCGCACAGACTGCTGAGGGCCACCGCCTGACAGGCAGCAAGTCAGCTGCGGTCGCCCTGCAGCGACAGGCTGCGCCCACCACAGTTGTGGCGTGCCGGTGGAACCAAAACCTTCACCCCTCCGTTCCTGAGGCTCCGCCGCAGGAGGGACAGCTCGAAAGTAGACGAGCTGTGCTATTCGTGCTCCTGCCGGCACGTAACAGGGAGGAGTAGGCGTCCACAACATGATTTTAATTTCTTCTGTATAGTCTGCATCAAGAACCCCAGGGAGAACAAACAAGCCCTGTAACGTGGCGGATGAACGTCGCAGTAAGAGTGCGCTGTAACCGCCACCTAGCAGCCCCCGCGCTCCGGCGGGCACCGCTTGAACAGCCGTAGAAGTCAGGTTCACTGGGTGGGAGGGGGCCAAGTCCACACCGGCACTTCCCCATGTTCGGGCGGATAATTCGGAGGCACGGATGCCAGCAGGGGGCTGGGGGCAGTTTCCATCATCGCATGGGGGGCTACTTGTATCATCGCGCGGCCCCTCCCTGCGCTCCTGCAACCGTTTCCCTGGATAGGCTGACCATCTTTATCATACCGCGACCGGCATTGATTCGCAACGTACCAGCCCTTCCTACATTTTGGACACGTTCCCAGTTGTGAGTCAGCCAGTTCCCGCCTCCGCCTGCCTGCCTGCGGGCACTGTCTCTTAAAGTGACCGGGATGGCCACAGGTGAAGCACGTCTGTTGGCTAAACTTAAAGTTTGCAAAAGCAGTAGCCATCCCCACAGCCAGGTGCTCTGTGGTCCCCACACAGTTGCATTCCTCTATCATTTCAACTACCGTAGGGTTTTTTAACGGACGGAGCACCTTCTGGCAACCTGCATTAGCATTTTCAATCACCAATTTTTGTAATAATATTTTCCGCGCTTCCTCATTCTCTACTTGTTTGTCCAAAGCATCTTTTAATGTCTCAATAAATTTCATATACGGTTCCTGCGGTCCCTGCCTAATATTAGTAAACGAGCGTTGGGGCTTCCCTACATCGGGGACCTTCATAAATGCTAGGTAGGCAAGATTCTTTGAATCATTTAGGGCTTCCATTGGGAGTTGTGCCTGGACATGGGCAGTGGCATATCAACCCTCTCCTACCAATGCGTCAACTCCCAAGAATCTCACTGGATCTGTCGCGAGATGCTCCAAATATTCCAGTGCTTTTGCCTCACAGAGTCGCCGCCACTCCCCATTCCAGAGCATAAACTGAGCAGAGGAGAGCAACAATTGCACCAGCATTTTGCAATCAAGCGGGCATAACGTATAACTCCTCATGACCGACCCTAGCATGTTCGCAGCGTAAGGGGCATTGAGGCCAAATTCAATCACTCCCCTTCTCAACTCCTTCACTACTTGGAAACTCAGAGCTTCCCACCGGGGCCTTTGATGAGCTTCATAAATCACCAGGAACACCCAGACCTCACGGAACTTAGCCGCGAGGTCAGAGTCCCCTTCTTTCTCTGCCTCCCTTTGAATCCCCTTCCACACATCATGCACATGCGGGGGATATAAATCCGGCTCTTTCTCTGGGTCGACCAGTGCCGGATCAAATGGATTGGGATCATCACTGCCGCTACCCTGCTCCCCGCAGGCAGCCACCGCTCCAGCCTCAGTGGCCGGGGGCGCAGAAGGCCCTTTGGCCACAGATGCACCCCCTCCTGAGTTTTCACCTCTCAGCTTGTCTTTAGTACTGACATGCTTTCTTAGGGTCTCATTCAGAGTCCTCCAAGGCGCTAGCAGTCCTGCAGCCACCGAGTCCAAACAAGTGGCAGCATCCCAAAGCTGGGTGCCTGCTTCATTCCAAATTTTTGGATCATAAATGTTAGTAGAATCGAATCCCTTAACGGTGGTTGTCATCCACTTCAGGAGTCGTCTCAAGTCCCCATTATCCATGGTTACTTGATATTTTTTCAGGATCAATTCCATGGTCCTGCAAACAGTTTTTTCCTTCTTTGTCATGTTTAAACCCATGACTACCGCCCTCCGCTGCTCACCTCTGTTCTGCAGAGACGATTCGATGTCACTATCCTGTTTCCTTTCAACAGCTTTTCTCCCGTTTCCTTTCAAAGGCTTTCTTCCTGTCTCTTTTCAACGGCTTTTTTTCCTGTTTCTTTTCAACAGCTTCTATCCCGTTTCCTTCCAATGGCTTTTTTCCTGTTCTTTTTTAACGGCTTTGGCAGTTCAGCAGGGCTCGCCAATGGATTGGCAATTGTCGACTTTATGGCCCTTCAGACAGAATGTCCCAGTCCCTGTTCAGGCGCCATTTGTGGCAAACAAGGACACGGACTCCGTCTGAGAGGGCACGAAGACGAAGACAAAAAAAAAAACCTTTATTATACAGCACAAGCGCCTTTTTATACCTCACATTATGCCACATATACACTTCAAAGAATTCCCTAGTACATCCCCTAACCAAAGGTCATCTCGACACTCTTCCGCTAATTTCCTTATCTTTGTCACACCCTCAGAACCGTTAACTGCCACCTCTTATCTGCCTTTTTCCCACGGCTTCTTTCACTTCCCATCTTCCCATGGCTTCTTGTTTAGCAACGCTATGATACTGCTTGTACTCTCAGACATTGATTCCTCCACACCCAGCATCCCGACATGCCCAGCACCCAGACATGCCCAGTGCCCAACGCACCAGAACACAGCAAACCAGCCCCCAATAAACCCAATGATCAGCACATAGCACCTGGACATTCCCAGCACCTGCAGCACTCAGCACCCAGCACCCCAAACACCCACCATACAGCACCCCCACAGGTCTCACACCCAGCACCCCCAGTGCTCGGAAATCAGCATACCCAACACTCAGCATCCAGCACCCCCCACCCCCCAGCACCCAGTGCCCTGCACCTGGCCAGCACCCAGATATGCTCAGCACCCAGCAACACAGTGGCAAAGAACCCAGCACCCCCAGCGCCCAGAAACCTTCCATCCCAGCGTCCAGCACCCCCACCACCCAGCACAGGGACATGCCCAGCACCCAGCACACCCAAAGACCATCACCCCCAGCGCCATGCACCCAGCACCGCCATTGCCTAGCACCCGGAAATTCCCAGCACTCAGACATGCCTAGCAGGCAGCTTCCCTGCTCCCCATCGCCCAGAACCTCCAGTGCCCATCACCCAGCACCCGGACATGCCCAGCACCCACACTGCCCAACACACAGCACCCACACATACCCAGCACAACCAGGGGCCGGCACACAGCACACGCACATGCCTAGAAACAAGCACCCCCAGAGCACAGCACCCAGCAACCGCAGAGCACAGGCCCAGCACCGGATATGCCCAGCACCCAGCACCCAGTACCTCCAGCACCAAGAGATACCCTGCACCCGCTTATGCATCGTACCCAGCAGTCCCAGGGCCCAGCAACCAGCAACCCCAGGACCTAGACCCCAGCAACCGCACCGGCCAGCACCCAGCAAACCGAGTGCCCAGCCTCCAGCAACCTCAGGGCACATTCCCAGCACCCAGCAACCCCACTGCCCAACACCCACCCTCCGGACATGCCCAGCACACAGCACCCCCAGGGACCACCACCCCCAGCACCCAGTACCCAGAACCTGGACATGCCCAGCACCCAAACATGCCCAGCACGCTACACACCAGAACACAGCAAACCAGCCCCCAACATCCCCAGTGATCAGCACGTAGTACCCGGACATGCCCAGCGCCCTGCACCCAGTACACCAAACACCCACCACCATACAGGTCTCGCAGCCAGCACCTCCCCAGTGCCCAGAAACCAGCATACCCAACACCCCCACAGCCCAAGAACCCGTTTACCCAGCATCCAGACATGCCCAGCACTCGGACATACACAGCACCCCCAGGGCCCAGCACTAACTCCTGGACAGGCGCACAACCCAGCACCCCAACCGCCAACAAACAGCACCTGGACATGCCCACCACTCAGCAGCCCCAGTGCCCAGCACCCAGCACCGCAACAGCCAGCATCCCCAGCGTCCAGCACCCTCACCGCCGACCACCCAGAACCCCAAGTGCCGAGCACACAGCATCCGCACATGCCCAGCACCTGGAGACGCCCAGCACCTGGTCATGTCCAGCAACTGAAATGCCCAAAGCCAGCACCCCTAGCTCCCAGCAGCCAGTACCCCCAGTGCCCAGCATCAGTCATGCCAAGGACGAGGACATGCCCAGCACCCAACACCCCAGTGGCCAACACCCAATACCCCCAGCACCCAGCAGCAAGACATACCCTGCACCCGCTTATGCATAGTACCCAGCACTCCCAGGGCCCAGCAACCAGCACCCACAGGACTTAGCACCCAGCAACCCCAGTGCCCAGCACCCAATACCCCCAGCTCCCAGTAGCCCCAGAACCCACCATCCAGCAGCAAGACATACCCTGCACCCGCTTATGCATAGTACCCAGCACTCCCAGACCCCAGCAGTCGCGCCGCCCAGCACCCAGCAACCCCAGTGCCCAGCACCCACTAACCCCAGTGCCCAGCGTCCCCAGCGCACAGCATCCGGCATATGGACATACCCAGCACACGGACATACCCACTAGCCAGCACCCCTAGTGCCCAGCACCCAAAACTCCCTCCATCCATCACCCAGACATGCCCAGTGCTCAGCGCCCCCAACAGCCAGGATCAGAAAATGCCCAGCAACAAGCACTCCCATGCCTACCACCGCCAGTGCCCAATAACCAGCACACAGACAATGCCCACCAGCCAGCATCCAGAACCCAGCGCCAAGCACTCAGTACACAGGCATGCCCAGCACCCTGATATGCATAGTCCCCAGCACCCCCACTGCCCAGCAGTCCCAGTGCCCCGGACCCATCACTTGGACATGCTCAGCACCCAGAGATGTCCAGCACCCCGCATGCCCAGTGCCTAGAACCCAGTACCCCCAATGACCAGCACCCAGCGCAGCCAGTGCCCAGCACTGCCTGTAGCCCGCATCCACCACCCAGGCACGATCATCGCCTGCCCATTCCCAGCACCAAATCCTCCCAGTGCCCAGCACAGGGACATGGCGAGCACCCAGATATGCCCAACACCCAGCAACCGCAGCACCCAGACCTGTCCAGAACCCACTCCACTCAGGGCCTAGCACACAGTACCCCCACGACCCAGCACCAACACATGCCCAGCACCAAGCACTGCCAAAGATCCCAAGGGGTGCTAGGTGTGCTGGATGTTGCGCATTTGCGGTGCTGGAGATGGCTGGGTGCTGGGCAGCTGAGAAGGGGCTGTAAAGGGAAGGTGAGCACTGCGAACATATTTCAGTCCTGGCAAAACGTGTGTGGGAGCTCGACGGGGCGCTTGTCTGCTTTGCAGTTGGGCTGCGGCAAGGTTGACGGTTGAGTGCTACGGCAAGCGCCTAGCCCCGGTGGTGGTGGGGACCTCAAAGGGCTGCCGGAGCAGGCGAGTGCAACGAACGCCCGTCAGCTTGGTTCCCTCTGTGTTGGAGCGCCATCTGGTGGGTAGACGTTTCAGAGTCTGGCTCTGCTGAAGGTAAGATGTAGGTTGATGTTTAGGTGGGAGACCAAAGAGAAAGGAGCAGGGGTTGGTGGGGCTGAGGAGGGGCTGACAAGAGATCGTGAGGGCCAGCATCAACCTTGGTTCCAGGCTACTTCAGTACCTAAGCCCCACGTGGGGAGTGGTCGCTTCGGAGCTTGGCTCCGATGAGGGTCAGGGATAGGTCGATGTTACGTGAAGCAGAGACACAGAGCCCCGGTGTTGGTGGGCCTGAGAAGGAGCTGCCAAGAGCCCGTGAGGGCCAGCATCAGCCTTGGTTCCTGGCTACTTCAGTGCCTGAGCCCCATGTCGAGGGTAGCCTCTTCGGAGCTGGGCTCCGCTAAGAGTAAGGGATATGTCGAGGATAAGTGGGAGAACAGAAACAGTGCTTCGGTTTTGGTGGGGCTACCAAGGGAAGGTGAGGGCCAGCATCAAGCTGCATTTCTGGTTACCTTAGTGCCATCTCCACGTGGGGAGTGGTCGCTTCGGAGCTTGGCTCCGATGAGGGTCAGGGATAGGTCGATGTTACGTGAAGCAGAGACACAGAGCCCCGGTGTTGGTGGGGCTGAGAAGGGCCTGCCAAGGGACCGTGAGGGCCAGCATCAGCCTTGGTTCCTGGCTACTTCAGTGCCAAGCCCCATGTGGACGGTGGTCACTTCGGAGCTTGGCCCTGATGAGGGTCAGGGCTAGGTTGACGTTAAGTGGGAGAACAGGCACAGAGACCCAGTGTTGGTGGGCCTGCCTAGGGACTGCAAATGGAAGGTGAGGGCGACCATCAACCTTGGTTCCTGGCTACTTCAGTGCCTGAGCCCCATGTCGAGGGTGGCCTCTTCGGAGCGTGGCCGTGAGGCCCAGCATCAGCCTTGGTTCCTGGCTACTTCAGTGCCTAGCTCCATGTGGCCGGTGGCCACTTCGGAGCTTGGCCCTGATGAGGGTAAGGGATATGTTGAGGATAAGGTGGAGAACAGAGGCAGAGCCCCGGTTTTGGTGGGGCTACCAAGGGAAGGTGAGGGCCAGCATCAAGCTGGATTTCTGCTTACCTTAGTGCCAAGCTCCACGTGGAGGGTGGCTGCTTCGGAGCTTGGCCCTGTTGAGGGTCAGGGCTCGGTTGAGGTTAGGTGGGAGAACAGGCACAGAGCCCCGGTGTTGGTGGGGCTGAGAAGGGGCTGCCAAGGGACCGTAAGGGCCAGCATCAGCCTTGGTTCCTGGCTACTTCAGTGCCTAGCTCCATGTGGCCGGTGTCCACTTCGGAGCTTGGCCCTGATGAGGGTCTCGGCTAGGTTGAGGTTAGGTGGGAGAACAGGCACAGAGCCCCGGTATTTGTGGGGCTGAGAAGGGGCTGCGCAATGATCGTGAGGGCCAGCATCAACCTTGATTCCAGGCTACTTCAGTACCTAAGCCCCACGTGGGGAGTGGTCGCTTCGGAACTTGGCTCCGATGAGGGTAAGGGATAGGTCGCTGTTAGGTGCGAGCAGAGACACAGAGCCCCGGTATTGGTGGGGCTGAGACAGGGCTGCCCTTCAGTGCCTGAGCCCCATGTTGAGGGTGGCCTCTTCGGAGCTTGGCTCCGATGAGGGTAAGGGGTATGTCGAGGATAAGGTGGAGAACAGAGACAGAGCCCCGGTTTTGGTGGGGCTACCAAGGGAAGGTGAGGGCCAGCATCAAGCTGGATTTCTGCTTACCTTAGTGCCAAGCTCCACGTGGAGGGTGGCCGCTTCAGAGCTTGGCCCTGATGAGGGTCAGGGCTCGGTTGAGGTTAGGTGGGAGAACAGGCACAGAGCCCCGGTGTTGGTGGGGCTGAGAAGGGGCTGCCAAGGGACCGTGAGGGCCAGCATCAGCCTTGGTTCCTGGCTACTTCAGTGCCTAGCTCCATGTGGCCGGTGGCCACTTCGGAGCTTGGCCCTGATGAGGGTCTCGGCTAGGTTGAGGTTAGGAGGGAGAACAGGCACAGTGCCCCGGTGTTGGTGGGCTTGCCTAGGGACTGCAAATGGAAGGTGAGGGCCAGCACCACCCTTGATTCCTGGCTATCTCAGTGCCAAGCCCCATGTGGAGGGTGGCCGCTGCGGCGCTTTGCCCTGATGAGGGTAAGGGATCTGTCGAGGTTTAGTGGGAGAACAGATACAGAGCCCCGGTATTGGTGGGGCTGAGAAGGGGCTGCAAAGAGATCGTGAGGGCCAGCATCAACCTTGATTCCAGGCTACTTCAGTACCTAAGCCCCACGTGGGGAGTGGTCTCTTCGGAGATTGACTCCGACGAGGTTAAGGGATAGGTCGCTATTAGGTGCGAGCAGAGACACAGAGCCCCGGTATTGGTGGGGCTGAGACGGGGCTGCCCTTCAGGGCCTGAGCCCCATGTTGAGGGTGGCCTCTTCGGAGCTTGGCTCCGATGAGGGTAAGGGATATGTCGAGGATAAGGTGGAGAACAGAGACAGAGCCCCGGTTTTGGTGGGGCTACCAAGGGAAGGTGAGGGCCAGCATCAAGCTGGATTTCTGGTTACCTTAGTGCCAAGCGCCACGTGGAGGGTGGCCGCTTCGGAGCTTGGCCCTGATGAGGGTCAGGGCTCGGTTGAGGTTAGGTGGGAGAACAGGCACAGAGCCCCGGTGTTGGTGGGGCTGAGAAGGGCCTGCCAAGGGACCGTGAGGGCCAGCATCAGCCTTGGTTCCTGGCTACTTCAGTGCCTAGCTCCATGTGGCCGGTGGCCACTTCGGAGCTTGGCCCTGATGAGGGTCAGGGCTAGGTTGACGTTAAGTGGGAGAACAGGCACAGAGCCCCGGTGTTGGTGGGGCTGCCTAGGGACTGCAAATGGAAGGTGAGGGCCACCATCAACCTTGGTTCCTGGCTACTTCAGTGCCTGAGCCCCATGTCGAGGGTGGCCTCTTCGGAGCGTGGCCGTGAGGGCCAGCATCAGCCTTGGTTCCTGGCTACTTCAGTGCCTAGCTCCATGTGGCCGTTGTCCACTTCGGAGCTTGGCCCTGATGAGGGTCTCGGCTAGGTTGAGGTTAGGAGAGAGAACAGGCACAGAGCCCCGATGTTGGTGGGGCTGCCTAGGGACTGCAAATGGAAGGTGAGGGCCACCATCAACCTTGGTTCCTGGCTACTTCAGTGCCTGAGCCCCATGTCGAGGGTGGCCTCTTCGGAGCTTGGCCCTATTGAGGGTAAGGGATCTGTCGAGGCTAAGTGGGAGAACAGATACAGAGCCCTGGTATTGGTGGGGCTGAGAAGGGGCTGCAAAGAGATCGTGAGGGCCAGCATCAACCTTGATTCCAGGCTACTTCAGTACCTAAGCCCCACGTGGGGAGTGGTCTCTTCGGAGCTTGGCTCCCATGAGGGTAAGGGATAGGTCGCTGTTAGGTGCGAGCAGAGACACAGAGCCCCGGTATTGGTGGGGCTGAGACGGGGCTGCCCTTCAGGGCCTGAGCCCCATGTTGAGGGTGGCCTCTTCGGAGCTTGGCTCCGATGAGGGTAAGGGATATGTCGAGGATAAGGTGGAGAACAGAGACAGAGCCCCAGTTTTGGTGGGGCTACCAAGGGAAGGTGAGGGCCAGCATCAAGCTGGATTCCTGCTTACCTTAGTGCCAAGCTCCACGTGGAGGGTGGCCGCTTCGGAGCTTGGCTCCGATGAGGGTCTGGGCTAGGTTGAGGTAAGGTGGGAGAACAGGTACAGAGCCCCGGCGTTGGTGGGGCTGAGAAGGGGCTGCGCAGTGATCGTGAGGACAAGCATCTACCTTGTTTCCTGGCTACTTCAGTGCCAAGCCCCATGTGGAGGGTGGCCGCTTCGGAGGTGGCCCTGGTGAGGGTCAGGGATATGTCGAGGATAAGTGGGAGAACAGCGACAGAGCCCCGGTGTTGGTGGGGCTGAGAAGGGGCTGCCAAGGGACCGTGAGGGCCAGCATCAGCCTTGGTTCCTGGCTACTTCAGTGCCTAGCTCCATGTGGCCGGTGGCCACTTCGGAGCTTGGCCCTGATGAGGGTCTCGGCTAGGTTGAGGTTAGGAGGGAGAACAGGCACAGTGCCCCGGTGTTGGTGGGCTTGCCTAGGGACTGCAAATGGAAGGTGAGGGCCAGCACCACCCTTGATTCCTGGCTATCTCAGTGCCAAGCCCCATGTGGAGTGTGGCCGCTGCGGCGCTTTGCCCTGATGAGGGTAAGGGATCTGTCGAGGTTTAGTGGGAGAACAGATACAGAGCCCCGGTATTGGTGGGGCTGAGAAGGGGCTGCAAAGAGATCGTGAGGGCCAGCATCAACCTTGATTCCAGGCTACTTCAGTACCTAAGCCCCACGTGGGGAGTGGTCTCTTTGGAGATTGGCTCCGACGAGGTTAAGGGATAGGTCGCTATTAGGTGCGAGCAGAGACACAGAGCCCCGGTATTGGTGGGGCTGAGACGGGGCTGCCCTTCAGGGCCTGAGCCCCATGTTGAGGGTGGCCTCTTCGGAGCTTGGCTCCGATGAGGGTAAGGGATATGTCGAGGATAAGGTGGAGAACAGAGACAGAGCCCCGGTTTTGGTGGGGCTACCAAGGGAAGGTGAGGGCCAGCATCAAGCTGGATTTCTGGTTACCTTAGTGCCAAGCGCCACGTGGAGGGTGGCCGCTTCGGAGCTTGGCCCTGATGAGGGTCAGGGCTCGGTTGAGGTTAGGTGGGAGAACAGGCACAGAGCCCCGGTGTTGGTGGGGCTGAGAAGGGCCTGCCAAGGGACCGTGAGGGCCAGCATCAGCCTTGGTTCCTGGCTACTTCAGTGCCTAGCTCCATGTGGCCGGTGGCCACTTCGGAGCTTGGCCCTGATGAGGGTCAGGGCTAGGTTGACGTTAAGTGGGAGAACAGGCACAGAGCCCCGGTGTTGGTGGGGCTGCCTAGGGACTGCAAATGGAAGGTGAGGGCCACCATCAACCTTGGTTCCTGGCTACTTCAGTGCCTGAGCCCCATGTCGAGGGTGGCCTCTTCGGAGCGTGGCCGTGAGGGCCAGCATCAGCCTTGGTTCCTGGCTACTTCAGTGCCTAGCTCCATGTGGCCGTTGTCCACTTCGGAGCTTGGCCCTGATGAGGGTCTCGGCTAGGTTGAGGTTAGGAGGGAGAACAGGCACAGAGCCCCGATGTTGGTGGGGCTGCCTAGGGACTGCAAATGGAAGGTGAGGGCCACCATCAACCTTGGTTCCTGGCTACTTCAGTGCCTGAGCCCCATGTCGAGGGTGGCCTCTTCGGAGCTTGGCCCTATTGAGGGTAAGGGATCTGTCGAGGCTAAGTGGGAGAACAGATACAGAGCCCTGGTATTGGTGGGGCTGAGAAGGGGCTGCAAAGAGATCGTGAGGGCCAGCATCAACCTTGATTCCAGGCTACTTCAGTACCTAAGCCCCACGTGGGGAGTGGTCTCTTCGGAGCTTGGCTCCCATGAGGGTAAGGGATAGGTCGCTGTTAGGTGCGAGCAGAGACACAGAGCCCCGGTATTGGTGGGGCTGAGACGGGGCTGCCCTTCAGGGCCTGAGCCCCATGTTGAGGGTGGCCTCTTCGGAGCTTGGCTCCGATGAGGGTAAGGGATATGTCGAGGATAAGGTGGAGAACAGAGACAGAGCCCCAGTTTTGGTGGGGCTACCAAGGGAAGGTGAGGGCCAGCATCAAGCTGGATTCCTGCTTACCTTAGTGCCAAGCTCCACGTGGAGGGTGGCCGCTTCGGAGCTTGGCTCCGATGAGGGTCTGGGCTAGGTTGAGGTAAGGTGGGAGAACAGGTACAGAGCCCCGGCGTTGGTGGGGCTGAGAAGGGGCTGCGCAGTGATCGTGAGGACAAGCATCTACCTTGTTTCCTGGCTACTTCAGTGCCAAGCCCCATGTGGAGGGTGGCCGCTTCGGAGGTGGCCCTGGTGAGGGTCAGGGATATGTCGAGGATAAGTGGGAGAACAGCGACAGAGCCCCGGTGTTGGTGGGGCTGAGAAGGGGCTGCCAAGGGACCGTGAGGGCCAGCATCAGCCTTGGTTCCTGGCTACTTCAGTGCCTAGCTCCATGTGGCCGGTGGCCACTTCGGAGCTTGGCCCTGATGAGGGTCTCGGCTAGGTTGAGGTTAGGAGGGAGAACAGGCACAGTGCCCCGGTGTTGGTGGGCTTGCCTAGGGACTGCAAATGGAAGGTGAGGGCCAGCACCACCCTTGATTCCTGGCTATCTCAGTGCCAAGCCCCATGTGGAGTGTGGCCGCTGCGGCGCTTTGCCCTGATGAGGGTAAGGGATCTGTCGAGGTTTAGTGGGAGAACAGATACAGAGCCCCGGTATTGGTGGGGCTGAGAAGGGGCTGCAAAGAGATCGTGAGGGCCAGCATCAACCTTGATTCCAGGCTACTTCAGTACCTAAGCCCCACGTGGGGAGTGGTCTCTTCGGAGATTGGCTCCGACGAGGTTAAGGGATAGGTCGCTATTAGGTGCGAGCAGAGACACAGAGCCCCGGTATTGGTGGGGCTGAGACGGGGCTGCCCTTCAGGGCCTGAGCCCCATGTTGAGGGTGGCCTCTTCGGAGCTTGGCTCCGATGAGGGTAAGGGATATGTCGAGGATAAGGTGGAGAACAGAGACAGAGCCCCGGTTTTGGTGGGGCTACCAAGGGAAGGTGAGGGCCAGCATCAAGCTGGATTTCTGGTTACCTTAGTGCCAAGCACCACGTGGAGGGTGGCCGCTTCGGAGCTTGGCCCTGATGAGGGTCAGGGCTCGGTTGAGGTTAGGTGGGAGAACAGGCACAGAGCCCCGGTGTTGGTGGGGCTGAGAAGGGCCTGCCAAGGGACCGTGAGGGCCAGCATCAGCCTTGGTTCCTGGCTACTTCAGTGCCTAGCTCCATGTGGCCGGTGGCCACTTCGGAGCTTGGCCCTGATGAGGGTCAGGGCTAGGTTGACGTTAAGTGGGAGAACAGGCACAGAGCCCCGGTGTTGGTGGGGCTGCCTAGGGACTGCAAATGGAAGGTGAGGGCCACCATCAACCTTGGTTCCTGGCTACTTCAGTGCCTGAGCCCCATGTCGAGGGTGGCCTCTTCGGAGCGTGGCCGTGAGGGCCAGCATCAGCCTTGGTTCCTGGCTACTTCAGTGCCTAGCTCCATGTGGCCGTTGTCCACTTCGGAGCTTGGCCCTGATGAGGGTCTCGGCTAGGTTGAGGTTAGGAGGGAGAACAGGCACAGAGCCCCGATGTTGGTGGGGCTGCCTAGGGACTGCAAATGGAAGGTGAGGGCCACCATCAACCTTGGTTCCTGGCTACTTCAGTGCCTGAGCCCCATGTCGAGAATGGCCTCTTCGGAGCTTGGCCCTATTGAGGGTAAGGGATCTGTCGAGGCTAAGTGGGAGAACAGTCACAGAGCCCCGGCGTTGGTCGGCCTGAGAAGGGGCTGCGCAGTGATCGTGAGGGCCAGCATCAACCTTGTTTCCTGGCTACTTTAGTGCCAAGCCCCATGTGGAGGGTGGCCGCTTCGGAGGTGGCCCTGGTGAGGGTCAGGGATATGTCGAGGATAAGTGGGAGAACAGCGACAGAGCCCCGGTGTTGGTGGGGCTGAGAAGGGGCTGCCAAGGGACCGTGAGGGCCAGCATCCGCCTTGGTTCCTGGCTACTTCAGTGCCTAGCTCCATGTGGTGGTTGGCCACTTCGGAGCTTGGCCCTGATGAGGGTAAGGGATAGGTCGCTGTTAGGTGCGAGCAGAGGTACAGTGCCACGGTGTTGATGGGGCTGAGAAGTGGCTGCCAAGAGATCGTGAGGGCCAGCATCGTCCTTGATTCCTGGCTATTTCTGTGCCTGAGCCAGAGGAGGTGGGTGGCCGTTTCGGAGCTTGCCTCTGAGGAGGATAAGGGATAGTTTGAGGTTCTGCGTAGATAACGAGATCCTTCTGCATTAGTTAACGCCACCCACCACATGGACCCACCACGGGACCCTTCCCGGTCCCACCACCCCTCTCCCTTATTCTCAAACCGAAATATCAACCTTTGCCTTACCATCTCTCGAGCCCATTTCGTAAACGGCTTCCCACCAGAGGGCGCTCCAACACAGAAAGAACCAGGATTGAAAGCTGTTTCTGGCTCTTGCCTTTCGTGGCAGCCCTTTCCGAGGGAGCTGCTCTCGCTCTACCACCCAACCAGCAACCTTACCACAGCCCAACTGCAAAGCAGTCGATCCCCTCTTCGGGCTCCCATAAACTAACAGGCAGGACTGAAAGATGTTGGTGGCTCTCACCTTCCCTTGAGAGACCCTTCTCAGCTGCCCAACACCCAGCCAGCTCCAGCACCCCAAATGTGCCATATCCACCACACCTAGCACTCCTTGCTACACATTGGTGGTGCCTGGTGCTAGGCATGTTCCGTTGCTGAGTCGTGGGTTGTTGGGCACTGCGGGGACTGGCTTCTTGTCATGTCCTGGTGCTGGGGCTGCTGGGTGCTGTGTGCTGGGCTCCAGGGCTGCTGGGCATGTCGAGGTGCTGTGCATTGGTGGTGCGTGTGCTGGGTTGTGTGCATGTGTGGGAATCAGTGCTGGGCCATAGGAGTGCTGGGCCCTGGCAGTGCTGGGTGGAGGGTATGATGGGTGCATGTGTTGGTTTAACCCCAGCCTGCAAATAAACCCCACGCAGCCACTGGCTCACCTCCCCCCCCCACCCCGTGGGATTGGGGAGAGAATCGGGAGGGCACAAGTAGGAAAGCTCCCGGGTTGAGATAAAAACAGTTTAATGATGGAAATAAAACAAAGTAGAACAGTAATAATAACAATGAGAACAACAACAACAACAGACGATACGAAGCAGGCAATGCACAATGCAACTGCTCACCGCTGCCGACCGTGTGTCGTGAACAGGGCGGGGGAGAGCCCCCTCCCATTTTTTATACTGAGCAGGATGTCACATGCTATAGAATACCCCATTGGCCAGCTGGGTCAACTACGCCGGCTGTGCTCCCCATGCCCCCGCCACCCCCCACCCCCCCCCCGCCACCCCCCCACCCCCCCCCGAGCTTCCTGTGGGAGGCCGAAAAGAGAGAACAAAAGTCTCCCGGTGCAAGCACTGCCCAGCAACAGTCAAAGCATTAAGGGGCCATCAACGCTCCTCTCACACCAAACCCAAAAGCCAGCACACCCTCCCAAGCTACTGGGAAGAAAGTTAACTCTGTCCCAGCCAGAAGCAGGACAGTGCAGTGCACTGGAATTCTGAGTGCTGGGTCCTAGGGGTACTGTGTATGTTCGGGTGCTGGGCATATCCGCGTGCGGGTACTGGGCAGTTGGGGTGGTGGTGGTACTGGATGCTGGGCATTGGGTATGCTGGTTTCTGGGCACTGTGGGTGGTGGGTGCTGAGCGCAGCGTGTGCTGGGTGTTATGTGCAGATCACTGGGGATGGTGGGGGCTGGTTTGCTGCTTTCTGGTGTGTTGGGCGCTGGGCATGTTTGGGTGCTGGGCATGTCTGGGTGCTGGGCACGGGCAGTGGGGGTGCTGGGTACGTCCGGGTGGTGGGTATTGGGCGGTGGGAGTGCTGGGTGCTAAGTACTGGGGATGCTGGGCCCTGGCATTGCTTGGTACTATGCATAACTGAGTGCAGGGTATGTCTTGGTGCTGGCCATATCCGGTGCTGGCCATATCCGGTGCTAGGTGTGTGCTCTGGGTTTGCTGGGTGCTGTGCTGTGAGGGTGCTGGATTCCTGGCATGTGCGTGTGCTGTGCCCTGGTTGTGCTGGGTATGTGTGGGTGCTGGGTGTTGGGCAGTATGGGTGCTGTGTGGTGGGCGCTGGGCATGTCCCGGTGCTGGGTGATGGGCACTGGAGGTCCTGGGCGATGGGGAGCAGGGAAGCTGCCTGGTAGGAATGTCTCCGTGCTGGGCATATCCGGGTGCTTGGTACTGTGCACTGGTGGTGGTGGTACTGGGTGCTGGGCATGTCCCGGTGCTAGGCAATGGCGGTGCTGGGTGCTTGGCGCTGGGCGTGATAGTCTTTGGGTGTGCTGGGTGGTGGGGGTGCTGGGCATGTGCGGGTGTTGGTTGCTGGGCCCTGGGTGTACTGGGTGCTGGACACTGGGGTGGTTGGTTTCTGGGCACTGGGGCTTCTGGGTTGTGTGGACTGGGGTTGCTGGGTGCTGGGCATGTCTGGGTGCTGGGCAATGGCTGGCTGCTGGGTTCTGGGCCCTGAGGTTGCTGGGTGCTGGGCACCGGCCTTGCTGGGTGCTGGCTGGTGTGGGTGCTGGGGGCTAAGTGCTGGTTGCTGGGCCCTGGGACTGCTGGGTATTATGCATAAGCAGGTGCAGGGTATCTCTTGCTGCTGGGTGCTGGGGCTGCTGTGTGCTGGGCACTGGGACTGCTGGGTGCTGGGCATGTCCAGGGGCTGTGTGTTGGCGGTGGGTGTGCTAGGTTGTGCGCATGTCTGGGAATGAGCGCTGGGCCATGGGGGTGCTGGGTGGAGGGTATGATGGGTGCATGTCGTGGTTTAACCTGGCATGTGTGTGTGCTGGGCCCTGGTTGTGCTGGGTATGTGTGGGTGCTGCGTATTGGGCAGTGTGGGTGCTGTGTGGCGGGGCCTGGGCATGTCCAGGTGCTGGGCGGTCGGGGTGCTGGGCGGTCACGATGCTGGGCGGTGGGCAGCAGGGAAGCTGCCTGCTGGGCACATCTGGGTGCTGGGCATGTCCAGGTGCTGGGCAGTGGTAGTGCTGGGTGCGTGGTGCTGGGGGTGGTGGTCCCTGGTGGTGCTGCATGCTGGGCATGTCCGGGTGCTGGGTGGTTGGAGTGTTGGGTGCATGCGAATGTTGGTTTCTGAGCCCTGGGAGTGCTGGGCACTGGGGCTGTTGGTTTCTGGGCGCTGGGGCTTCTGGGTTGTGTGCACTGGGGTTGCTGGGTGCTGGGCATGTCTGTGTGCTGGGCAATGGCTGGCTGCTGGGTTCTGGGCCCTGAGGTTGCTGGGTACCGGCCTTGCTGGGTGCTGGCTGGTGTGGGTGCTGGCGGCTAAGTACTCGGGGTGCTGGTTGCTGGGCCCTGGGAGTGCTGGGTACCATGCATAAGCGGGTGCAGGGTATCTCTTGCTGCTGGGTGCTGGGGATGCTGGGTGCTGGGGGTGCTGGGCAGTGGGGCTGCTGGGTGCTGGGCATATCCAGGGGCTGTGTGTTGGTGGTGGGTGTGCTAGGTTGTGCGCATGTCCGAGAATGAGTGCTGGGCCCTGGGGGTGCTGGGTGGAGGGTATGATGGGTGCATGTCGTGGTTTAACCCCAGCCTGCAAAAAAACCCCACGCAGCCGCTGGCTCTCCTCCCCCCCCACCCCGTGGGATGGGGGAGAGAATCGGGAGGGCACAAGTAGGAAAACTCCCGGGTTGAGATAAAAACAGTTTAATGGTTGAAATAAAACGAAGTAGAACAGTAATAATAACAATGAGAACAACAACAACAACAGACGATACAAAGCAGGCAATGCACAATGCAACTGCTCACCGCTGCCGACCGCGTGTCATGGACTGGGGCGGGGGGGGGGGGGGAGAGTCGTTTCCCTCCCCCGCCCCCTCCCATTTTTTATACTGAGCAGGATGTCACATGCTATAGAATACCCCATTGGCCAGCTAGGTCAACTACCCCGGCTGTGCTCCCCACCCCCCCGCCACCCCCCACCCCCCCCCCGAGCTTCCTGTGGGAGGCCGAAAAGAGAGAACAAAAGTCTCCCGGTGCAAGCACCGCCCAGCAACAGCCAAAGCATTAAGGGGCCATCAACGCTCCTCTCACACCAAACCCAAAAGCCAGCACACCCCCCAAGCTACTGGGAAGAAAGTTAACTCTGTCCCAGCCGGAAGCAGGACAGTGCTGAGTGCTGTGTATGTCCGGGTGCTGGGCATGTCTGGGTGTGGGGTACTGCGCACTGGGGGTGCTGGGTGTGAGACGTGTGGGAGTGCTGGATGGTGGGTGTTTGGTGTGCTGAGTACACAGCACTGGGGATGGTGGCTGCTGAGCGCTGTGGGTACTATGCGTAAGCGGGTGCAGGGTATCTCTTGCTGCTGGGTGCTGGGGCTACTGGGTGCTGGGGATATTGTGTGCTGGGCACAGGCGTGCTTGGTGCTGGGCATGTCCAGGTGCTTGGCATGACCGGGTGCTGGGCGCTGGGGATGCTAGTTGCTGCGGTGCTGGCTGCTGGGCCCTGGGGGTGCTGGGTGCTGAGCGCTGCGGGTGCTGGGCATTCCGGGTGCTATGTGCTGATCACTGGAGATGTTGGGGGCTGGTTTGCTGGGATCTGGGCAGTGGTGTGTTGAGTGCTGGGCATGTTTGGGTGCTGGGCATTTCTGGGTGCTGCATACTGGGCGCTGGCGGTGTGGGGTGGTGGGGGTGCTGTGTGCTGGGCATGTCCGGGTGGTGGGTGTTGGGCAGTGGGAGTGTTGGGTGCTAGGTACTGGGGTGCTGGGCCCGGTATTGCTAGGTACTCTGCATAACTGAGTGCAGGGTATGTCTTTGTGCTGGATGCCTGGTGCTGGAGCTACTGGGTGCTGGGTTGTGGGCATATGCGGTGCTTCATGCTGGGCATATGCGGTGCTGGGTGGCTGTGCTGGGGTTGCTGGGTGCTGTGCTCTGGGGATGCTGGATTCCTGGCATGTGCGTGGGCTGTGTGCTGGGCCCTGGTTGTGCCGGGTATGTGTGGGTGCTGGGTGTTGGGCAGTGTGGGTGCTGTGTGGTGGGCCCTGGACACGACCGGGTGCAGGGTGCTGAGCACCGGGGTGTTGGGTGCTTGGCAGGACTGGGTGCTGAGTGCTAGGCACTGGGGTTGATGGCTGCTGGGAGCTAGAGGTGCTGGCTGTGGGCATTTCCAGTTGCTGGTCATGACCGGGTGCTGGGTCTTGTGGGTGCTGGGTGTGCCCCGGTGCTGGGCATGTCCGGATGCTGTGTGCTCGGCACTTGTTGTTCTGGGTGGTGGGCAGTGAGGGTGCTGGGCGCTGGGGTGCCGGGCAATGCGGTGCTGGGCAGTGGGGCTGCCGGGTGCTGGGCATGTCCAGGGGCTGTGTGTTGGCGGTGGGTGTGCTAGGTTGTGCGCATGTCCGGGAATGAGTGCTGGGCTATGGGGGTGCTGGGTGGAGGGTACGATGGGTGCATGTCGTGGTTTAACCCCAGCCTGCAAAAAAACCCCACGCAGCCGCTGGCTCTCCTCCCCCCCCACCCCGTGGGATGGGGGAGAGAATCGGGAGGGCACAAGTAGGAAAACTCCCGGGTTGAGATAAAAACAGTTTAATGGTTGAAATAAAACGAAGTAGAACAGTAATAATAACAATGAGAACAACAACAACAACAGACGATACAAAGCAGGCAATGCACAATGCAACTGCTCACCGCTGCCGACCGCGTGTCATGGACTGGGGCGGGGGGGGGGGGGGGGAGAGTCGTTTCCCTCCCCCGCCCCCTCCCATTTTTTATACTGAGCAGGATGTCACATGCTATAGAATACCCCATTGGCCAGCTAGGTCAACTACCCCGGCTGTGCTCCCCCCCCCCCCGCCACCCCCCACCCCCCCCCCGAGCTTCCTGTGGGAGGCCGAAAAGAGAGAACAAAAGTCTCCCGGTGCAAGCACTGCCCAGCAACAGCCAAAGCATTAAGGGGCCATCAACGCTCCTCTCACACCAAACCCAAAAGCCAGCACACCCCCCAAGCTACTGGGAAGAAAGTTAACTCTGTCCCAGCCGGAAGCAGGACAGTGCTGAGTGCTGTGTATGTCCGGGTGCTGGGCATGTCTGGGTGCGGGGTACTGCGCACTGGGGGTGCTGGGTGTGAGACGTGTGGGGGTGCTGGATGGTGGGTGTTTGGTGTGCTGAGTACAGAGCACTGGGGGTCATGGGTGTGAGACGTGTGGGGGTGATGGATGGTGGGTGTTGGGTATGCTGGTTGCTGGGCACTGGGGATGCTGGGTGTGAGACGTGTGGGTGTGCTGGATGGTAGGTGTTTGGTGTGCTGAGTACAGAGCACTGGGGGTGGTGGATGCTGAGCGCTGCGGGTGCTGGGTGCTGGGCATGTCCGGGTGCTATGTGCTGATCACTGGAGATGTTGGGGGCTGGTTTGCTGGGATCTGGGCAGTGGTGTGTTGAGTGCTGGGCATGTTTGGGTGCTGGCCATGTCTGGGTGCTGGGTACTGGGCGCTGGCTGTGTGGGGCAGTGGGGGTGCTGTGTGCTGGGCACGTCCGGGTGGTGGGTGTTGGGCAGTGGCAGTGTTGGATTCTAGGTACTGGGGTGCTGGGCCCTGGTATTGCTGGCTACTATACATAACTGAGTGCAGGGTATGTCTTGGTGCTGGATGCTGGGTACTGGAGGTACTGGGTGCTGGGTGTTGGGCATATGCGGTGCTAGGTGCTGGGCATATGCGGTGCTGGGTGGCTGTGCTGGGGTTGCTGGGTGCTGTGCTGTGAGGGTGCTGGATTCCTGACATGTGCGTATGCTGTGTGCTGGGCCCTGGTTGTGCCGGGTATGTGTGAGTGCTGGGTGTTGGGCAGTGTGGGTGCTGTGTGGCGGGGCCTGGGCATGTCTGGGCGCTGGGCGGTCGGGATGCTGGGCGGTGGGCAGCAGAGAAGCTGCCTGCTGGGCATGTCTGAGTGCTGGGCATGTGTGGGTGCTAGGTACTGGGCAGTGGGGGTGGTGGGCGGTGCTGGTGCTGTGTGCTGGGCATGTGTGGGTGCTGGGCATGTGTGGGTGCTGGGTACTGGGCAGTGGGGGTGGTGGCGGTGGTGGTGCTGTGTGCTGGGCATGTTGGGCTGCTGGGTTTTGGGCAGTGGGCGTGCTGGGTGTGTGCGTGTGTTGGTTTCTGGGCGCTGGGGGTGCTGGGTGTTGTGCACTGGGGTTGCTGGGTGCTGGGCATGTCCGGGTGGTGGGCACGGCTGGGTGCTGGGCCCTGAGGTTGCTGCGTGCTGGGCACTGGGCTTGCTGGTGCTGCTGGTGCGGGTGCTGGGGGCTAGGTGTTGTCCGAAAAGCGGATTCGTGCCCGGCGTGGAAGGAACTGTTGGAGTGACCATGGGTCGGAATAGGAGCGCGTTCCCGGAGTAATGAGGAGTCCCAATGTGGGTATGGTCATTCTCCTTTATTTCAAGATATTGTGCTACTTTTATAAGCTAGCCACAGTAACACGCTCACCTCCGAATCCTCTATTGGTTTACAGTCAGCAAGCACACGAATCTTAACATACACAGATTGGTCAAAAGCAGGTGTCCACGCGAACGCTTCCTGCGCCTGCATTCCGTTACATAATCTACTGATATTTACATTCCTCAGCCTGTTTTTCCTGCTCTACTATCACTTCAGAGACTCTAAAACTACAATTGCTCTTTAGCAGCCTTCTACTATTACTAACAAATCCTCAGTGCTTGGAATGTTCATAGGATGACCGTTATTTAATAAAAATCCCTCCACAAGGAACCAATTCCACACGCTCAGGAGAGAGATTGTTTTATTCAGGCCTGGGTGCTCGGTGGACTTGCCACAAATGAAGCACACCAGGTCTAATCACCTTTCTGTTTGTATCCATGCTTCTCATACATATTTTCAGTTTCTCTTTTACATATTCCTTAAATTTCCGAGAACCGATTATAATATTACATCATCCTAGACACATGCGCACTAAAACCTTTAGGGTCTCCTTGAGGGTCTCGGGTGGTCTGTGGTGGTCGGCGGGGTCGTGAACTCTTTGTGAACCTGTTCCTTTCTTTCCTTATAAGGTCGAGGTTTGTCTCCGAGCCACGTCTGGACTACCTTTGTTTACGGTTCTCGTTTCCAAGGTTACTCTTCACTAGAGTCTAACACTGCTTCCAGGAGACACGATTTAGACTACAATTCTACACACCTGCAAACACCACACCTGCTAGTTCCCTAACTTCTAAGCCACAAGTCTTCATTGTGTAGAATTACAGAAGCGAGCCGAGGTACTGGGGCTACTGGTTGCTGGGCCCTGGGAGTGCTGGATACCATGCATAATTGGGTGCAGGGTATGTCTTGCTGGTGGATGCTGGGCACTGGGGCTGCTGGGCATGTCTCGATGCTGTGTGTTGGCGGTGGGTGTGCTGGGTTGTGCGCATGTCCGGGAATTCGTGCTGGGCCCTGGGAGTGCTGGGTGCGGGGAGCTAGGGGTGCTGGCTGTGGGCATTTCCAGGTACTGGTCATGACCAGTGCTGGTTGTTGGGTCTTGTGGGTGCTGGGCGTGTGCAGGTGCTGGGCACGTCCGGATGCTGTGTGCTCGGCACTTGGGGTTCTGGGTGGTGGGCAGTGAGGGTGCACACCAAACACCCACCATCCAGCACGCCCACAAGTCTCACACCCAGCACCCGCAGTGGCAGGAACCAGCATACCCAACACCCAGCTTCCAGCACACCCACTGCCCAGGACCTGCATACGCTGCATTGAACCCAGCACCCCCAGCACCCGGTAACCGATAGCCCCAGCGCCCAGCACGCCAGGGTCCAGCAACCAACACACGCACACGCCCAGCACCGAGCACCCCCACCGCCCAAAACCCAGCACCCCGACGTGCCCAGCACACAGCAGCCCCAGGTACCACCACCCCCAGCGCCAAGCACCCAGCACCACCATTGCTCAGCACCTGGACATGCCCAGCACCTAGCACCACCCTCCCCCAGTGCCCAACACCCAGCACCCACACATACCCAGCACAACCAGGGCCCAGCACACAGTACACGCACATGCCAGGAATCCAGCACCCTCACAGCACAGCACCCAGCAACCCCAGCACAGCCACCCAGCACCGCATATGCCCAACACCCAGCACTGCATATGCCCAGCACCCGGTACCTCCAGCACCAAGCATCCAGCACCAAGACATACCCTGCACTCAGTTATGTATAGTAGCCAGCAATGCCAAGGCCCAGCACCCCCAGTACCTAGCACCCAGCACTCCCACTGCCCAGCACCCAGCACCCCGACATGCCCAGCACACAGCACCCGCACCGCCCCGCACTGCCAGTTCCCAGTACCCAGCACCCAGACATGCCCAGCACCCAGACAAACATGCCCAGCGCCCAACACACCAGAACACAGCAAACCAGCCCCCAAGAACCCCAGTGATCAGCACATAGCACCTGGACATGCCCAGCACCTGCAGCACTCAGCACCCCAAACACCCACCATACAACACCCCCACAGGTCTCACACACTTCCGCCCAGTGCCCGGAAACCAGCATACCCAACACTCAGCATCCAGCACCCCCACCCCCCAGCACCCAGTGCCCAGCACGCTGCACTTAGACATGGCCAGCACCCGGACATGCTCAGCACCCAGCAACACAGGGGCACAGAACCCAGCAGCCCCAGCGCCCAGAAACCAACCACCCCAGCGTCCAGCACCCAGTACACCCAGGGCCCGGCAACCAACACCCGCACATGCCCAGCACCCCCACCACCCAGCACAGGGACATGCCCAGCACCCAGCACACCCAAAGACCATCACCCCCAGCGCCAAGCACCCAGCACCGCCATTGCCTAGCACCCGGACATGCCCAGCACCCAGCACCACCACCGCCCACCACTGCCAGCGCACAGTACCCAGCACCCGGACATGCGCAGCACTCAGACATGCCTAGCAGGCAGCTTCCCTGCTCCCCATCGCCCAGAACCTCCAGTGCCCATCACCCAGCACCCAGACATGCCCAGCGCCCACCACACAGCACCCACACTGCCCAACACCCACACATACCCAGCACAACCAGGGAAGAGCACACAGCACACGCACGTGCCAAGAAACAAGCACCCCCAGAGCACAGAACCCAGCAACTCCAGAGCACAGGCCCAGCACCGGATATGCCCAGCACCCAGTACCTCCAGCACCAAGAGATACCCTGCACTCAGTTATGCATAGTACCCAGCAACACCAGGGCCCCGCAACCGCACCAGCCAGCACCCAGCAACCCGAGTGCCCAGCCCCCATCAACCTCAGGGCCCAGCCCCCAGCACCCGCACATTCCCAGCACCCAGCAACCCCACTGCCCAACCCACCCCCCGGACATGCCCAGCACACAGCACCCCCAGGGACCACCACCCCCAGCGCCCAGTACCCAGCACCTGGACATGCCCAGCACCCAAACATGCCCAGCACGCTACACACCAGAACACAGCAAACCAGCCCCCAACATCCCCAGTGATCAGCACGTAGCACCCGGACATGCCCAGCACCCAGCACGCCCAGCGCCCTGCACCCAGTACACCAAACACCCACCACCATACAGGTCTCGCAGCCAGCACCTCCCCAGTGCCCAGAAACCAGCATACCCAACACCCCCACAGCCCAAGAACCCGTTTACCCAGCATCCAGACATGCCCAGCACTCGGACATACACAGAACCCCCAGGGCCCAGCACTAACTCCTGGACAGGCACACAACCCAGCACCCCAACCGCCAACAAACAGCACCTGGACATGCCCACCACTCAGCAGCCCCAGTGCCCAGCACCCAGCACCGCAACAGCCAGCATCCCCAGCGTCCAGCACCCTCACCGCCGACCACCCAGAACCCCAAGTGCCGAGCACACAGCATCCGCACATGCCCAGCACCTGGAGACGCCCAGCACCTGGTCATGTCCAGCAACTGAAATGCCCAAAGCCAGCACCCCTAGCTCCCAGCAGCCAGTGCCCAGCATCAGTCATGCCAAGGACGAGGACATGCCCAGCACCCAACACCCCAGTGGCCAACACCCAATACCCCCAGCACCCAGCAGCAAGACATACCCTGCACCCGCTTATGCATAGTACCCAGCACTCCCAGGGCCCAGCAACCAGCACCCACAGGACTTAGCACCCAGCAACCCCAGTGCCCAGCACCCAATACCCCCAGCTCCCAGTAGCCCCAGAACCCACCATCCAGCAGCAAGACATACCCTGCACCCGCTTATGCATAGTACCCAGCACTCCCAGACCCCAGCAGTCGCGCTGCCCAGCACCCAGCAACCCCAGTGCACAGCACCCACTAACCCCAGTGCCCAGCATCCCCAGCGCACAGCATCCGGCATATGGACATACCCAGCACACGGACATACCCACTAGCCAGCACCCCTAGTGCCCAGCACCCAAAACTCCCTCCATCCATCACCCAGACATGCCCAGTGCTCAGCGCCCCCAACAGCCAGGATCAGAAAATGCCCAGCAACAAGCACTCCCATGCCTACCACCGCCAGTGCCCAATAACCAGCACACAGACAATGCCCACCAGCCAGCATCCAGAACCCAGCGCCAAGCACTCAGTACACAGGCATGCCCAGCACCCTGATATGCATAGTCCCCAGCACCCCCACTGCCCAGCAGTCCCAGTGCCCCGGACCCATCACTTGGACATGCTCAGCACCCAGAGATGTCCAGCACCCCGCATGCCCAGTGCCTAGAACCCAGTACCCCCAATGACCAGCACCCAGCGCAGCCAGCACCCAGCACTGCCTGTAGCCCGCATCCACCACCCAGGCACGATCATCGCCTGCCCATTCCCAGCACCAAATCCTCCCAGTGCCCAGCACAGGGACATGGCGAGCACCCAGATATGCCCAACACCCAGCAACCGCAGCACCCAGACCTGTCCAGAACCCACTCCACTCAGGGCCTAGCACACAGTACCCCCACGACCCAGCACCGACACATGCCCAGCACCAAGCACTGCCAAAGATCCCAAGGGGTGCTAGGTGTGCTGGATGTTGCGCATTTGCGGTGCTGGAGATGGCTGGGTGCTGGGCAGCTGAGAAGGGGCTGTAAAGGGAAGGTGAGCACTGCGAACATATTTCAGTCCTGGCAAAACGTGTGTGGGAGCTCGACGGGGCGCTTGTCTGCTTTGCAGTTGGGCTGCGGCAAGGTTGACGGTTGAGTGCTACGGCAAGCGCCTAGCCCCGGTGGTGGTGGGGACCTCAAAGGGCTGCCGGAGCAGGCGAGTGCAACGAACGCCAGTCAGCTTGGTTCCCTCTGTGTTGGAGCGCCATCTGGTGGGTAGACGTTTCAGAGCCTGGCTCTGCTGAAGGTAAGATGTAGGTTGATGTTTAGGTGGGAGACCAAAGAGAAGGGGGCAGGGGTTGGTGGGGCTGAGGAGGGGCTGACAAGAGATCGTGAGGGCCAGCATCAGCCTTCATTCCTGGCCACGTCTGCCCCAGAGCCCCACGTGGTGGGTGGCCGCTTCGGAGCTTGGCCCTGATGAAGAGAAGGGATATGTCGAGGATAACTGGGGGAACAGACACAGAGCGCCGGTATAGGTGGGGCTGCCTAGGGACTGCAAACGGAAGGCGAGGTCCGGCATCAGCCTTGATTCCTGGCTATCTCAATGCCAAGCCCCATGTGGAGTGTGGCCGCTTCGAAGCTTTGCCCTGATGAGGGTCAGGGCTAGGTTGAGGTTAGGTGGGAGAACAGGCACAGAAACACGGTGTTGGTGGGGGTGAGAAGGAGCTGCCAAGAGATCGTGAGGGCCAGCATCAACCTTGGTTCTAGGCTACTTCAGTACCTAAGCCCCACGTGGGGAGTGGTCGCTTCGGAGCTTGGCTCCGATGAGGGTCAGGGATAGGTCGATGTTACGTGAAGCAGAGACACAGAGCCCCGGTGTTGGTGGGCCTGAGAAGGAGCTGCCAAGAGCCCGTGAGGGCCAGCATCAGCCTTGGTTCCTGGCTACTTCAGTGCCAAGCCCCATGTGGACGGTGGTCACTTCGGAGCTTGGCCCTGATAAGGGTCAGGGCTAGGTTGACGTTAAGTGGGAGAACAGGCACAGAGCCCCGGTGTTGGTGGGGCTGCCTAGGGACTGCAAATGGAAGGTGAGGGCCACCATCAACCTTGGTTCCTGGCTACTTCAGTGCCTGAGCCCCATGTCGAGGGTGGCCTCTTCGGAGCGTGGCCGTGAGGGCCAGCATCAGCCTTGGTTCCTGGCTATTTCAGTGCCTAGCTCCATGTGGCCGGTGGCCACTTCGGAGCTTGGCCCCGATGAGGGTAAGGGATATGTCGAGGATAAGGTGGAGAACAGAGACAGAGCCCCGGTTTTCATGGGGCTACCAAGGAGAGGTGAGGGCTAGCATCAAGCTGGATTTCTGGTTACCTTAGTGCCAAGCTCCACGTGGAGGGTGGCCGCTTCGGAGCTTGGCCCTGATGAGGGTCTCGGCTAGGTTGAGGTTAGGAGGGAGAACAGGCACAGAGCCCCGGTGTTGGTGGGCTTGCCTAGGGACTGCAAATGGAATGTGACGGCCAGCACCACCCTTGATTCCTGGCTATCTCAGTGCCAAGCCCCATGTGGAGTGTGGCCGCTGCGGCGCTTTGCCCTGATGAGGGTCAGGGCTCGGTTGAGGTTAGGTGGGAGAACAGGCACAGAGCCCCGGTGTTGGTGGGGCTGAGACGGGGCTGCCCTTCAGTGCCTGAGCCCCATGTTGAGGGTGGCCTCTTCGGAGCTTGGCTCCGATGAGGGTAAGGGATATGTCGAGGATAAGGTGGAGAACAGAGACAGAGCCCCGGTTTTGGTGGGGCTACCAAGGGAAGGTGAGGGCCAGCATCAAGCTGGATTCCTGCTTACCTTAGTGCCAAGCTCCACGTGGAGGGTGGCCGCTTCGGAGCTTGGCCCTGATGAGGGTCAGGGCTCGGTTGAGGTTAGGTGGGAGAACAGGCACAGAGCCCCGGTGTTGGTGGGGCTGCCAAGGGACCGTGAGGGCCAGCATCAGCCTTGGTTCCTGGCTACTTCAGTGCCTAGCTCCATGTGGCCGGTGGCCACTTCGGAGCTTGGCCCTGATGAGGGTAAGGGATATGTCGAGGATAAGGTGGAGAACAGAGACAGAGCCCCGGTTTTGGTGGGGCTACTAAGGGAAGGTGAGGGCTAGCATCTTGCTGGATTTATGGTTACCTTAGTGCCAAGCTCCACGTGGAGGGTGGCCGCTTCGGAGCTTGGCCCTGATGAGGGTCAGGGCTCGGTTGAGGTTAGGAGGGAGAACAGTCACAGAGCCCCGGTGTTGGTGGGGCTGAGAAGGGGCTACCAAGGGAAGGTGAGGGCTAAAATCAAGCTGGATTTCTGGTTACCTTAGTGCCAAGCTCCACGTGGAGGGTGGCCGCTTCGGAGCTTGGCCCTGATGAGGGTCAGGGCTAGGTTGAGGTTAGGTGGGAGAACAGGCACAGAGCCCCGGTGTTGGTGGGGCTGAGAAGGGCCTGCCAAGGGACCGTGAAGGCCAGCATCAGCCTTCGTTCCTGGCTACTTCAGTGCCTAGCTCCATGTGGCCGGTGGCCACTTCGGAGCTTGGCCCTGATGAGGGTAAGGGATATGTCGAGGATAAGGTGGAGAACAGAGACAGAGCCCCGGTTTTGGTGGGTCTACCAAGGGAAGGTGAGGGCTAGCATCAAGCTGGATTTCTGGTTACCTTAGTGCCAAGCTCCACGTGGAGGGTGGCCGCTTCGGAGCTTGGCCCTGATGAGGGTCGGGGCTCGGTTGAGGTTAGGTGGGAGAACAGGCACAGAGCCCCGGTGTTGGTGGGGCTGAGGAGGGGCTGCCAAGGGACCGTGAGGGCCAGCATCAGCCTTGGTTCCTGGCTACTTCAGTGCCTAGCTCCATGTGGCCGGTGGCCACTTCGGAATTGGCCCTGATGAGGGTAAGGGATATGTCGAGGATAAGGTGGAGAACAGAGACAGAGCCCCGGTTTTGGTGGGGCTACCAAGGGAAGGTGAGGGCTAGCATCTTGCTGGATTTATGGTTACCTTAGTGCCAAGCTCCACGTGGAGGGTGGCCGCTTCGGAGCTTGGCCCTGATGAGGGTCAGGGCTCGGTTGAGGTTAGGAGGGAGAACAGACACAGAGCCCCGGTGTTGGTGGGGCCGAGAAGGGGCTACCAAGGGAAGGTGAGGGCTAAAATCAAGCTGGATTTCTGGTTACCTTAGTGCCAAGCTCCACGTGGAGGGTGGCCGCTTCGGAGCTTGGCCCTGATGAGGGTCAGGGCTCGGTTGAGGTTAGGTGGGAGAACAGGCACAGAGCCCCGGTGTTGGTGGGGCTGAGGAGGGGCTGCCAAGGGACCGTGAGGGCCAGCATCAGCCTTGGTTTCTGGCTACTTCAGTGCCTAGCTCCATGTGGCCGGTGGCCACTTCGGAGCTTGGCCCTGATGAGGGTCTCGGCTAGGTTGAGGTTAGGAGGGAGAACAGGCACAGAGCCCCGGTGTTGGTGGGCTTGCCTAGGGACTGCAAATGGAAGGTGAGGGCCAGCACCACCCTTGATTCCTGGCTATCTCAGTGCCAAGCCCCATGTGGAGTGTGGCCGCTGCGGCGCTTTGCCCTGATGAGGGTAAGGGATCTGTCGAGGCGAAGTGGGAGAACAGATACAGAGCCCCGGTATTGGTGGGGCTGAGAAGGGGCTGCAAAGAGATCGTGAGGGCCAGCATCAACCTTGATTCCAGGCTACTTCAGTACCTAAGCCCCACGTGGGGAGTGGTCTCTTCGGAGCTTGGCTCCCATGAGGGTAAGGGATAGGTCGCTGTTAGGTGCGAGCAGAGACACAGAGCCCCGGTATTGGTGGGGCTGAGACAGGGCTGCCCTTCAGTGCCTGAGCCCCATGTTGAGGGTGGCCTCTTCGGAGCTTGGCTCCGATGAGGGTAAGGGATATGTCGAGGATAAGGTGGAGAACAGAGACAGAGCCCCGGTTTTGGTGGGGCTACCAAGGGAAGGTGGGGGCCAGCATCAAGCTGGATTCCTGCTTACCTTAGTGCCAAGCTCCACGTGGAGGGTGGCCGCTTCGGAGCTTGGCCCTGATGAGGGTCAGGGCTCGGTTGAGGTTAGGTGGGAGAACAGGCACAGAGCCCCGGTGTTGGTGGGGCTGAGAAGGGGCTACCAAGGGAAGGTGAGGGCCAGCATCAGCCTTGGTTCCTGGCTACTTCAGTGCCTAGCTCCACGTGGAGGGTGGCCACTTTGGAGCTTGGCCCTGATGAGGGTCTCGGCTAGGTTGAGGTTAGGAGGGAGAACAGGCACAGAGCCCCGGTGTTGGTGGGGCTGAGAAGGGGCTGCCAAGGGACCGTGAGGGCCAGCATCAGCCTTGGTTCCTGGCTACTTCAGTGCCTAGCTCCATGTGGCCGGTGGCCACTTCGGAGCTTGGCCCTGATAAGGGTCTCGGCTAGGTTGAGGTTAGGAGGGAGAACAGGCACAGAGTCCCGGTGTTGCTGGGGCTGAGAAGGGGCTACCAAGGGAAGGTGAGGGCTAGCATCAAGCTGGATTTCTGGTTACCTTAGTGCCAAGCTCCACGTGGAGGGTGGCCGCTTCGGAGCTTGGCCCTGATGAGGGTCGGGGCTCGGTTGAGGTTAGGTGGGAGAACAGGCACAGAGCCCCGGTGTTGGTGGGGCTGAGGAGGGGCTGCCAAGGGACCGTGAGGGCCAGCATCAGCCTTGGTTCCTGGCTACTTCAGTGCCTACTCCATGTGGCCGGTGGCCACTTCGGAATTGGCCCTGATGAGGGTAAGGGATATGTCGAGGATAAGGTGGAGAACAGAGACAGAGCCCCGGTTTTGGTGGGGCTACCAAGGGAAGGTGAGGGCTAGCATCTTGCTGGATTTATGGTTACCTTAGTGCCAAGCTCCACGTGGAGGGTGGCCGCTTCGGAGCTTGGCCCTGATGAAGGTCAGGGCTCGGTTGAGGTTAGGAGAGAGAACAGACACAGAGCCCCGGTGTTGGTGGGGCCGAGAAGGGGCTACCAAGGGAAGGTGAGGGCTAAAATCAAGCTGGATTTCTGGTTACCTTAATGCCAAGCTCCACGTGGAGGGTGGCCGCTTCGGAGCTTGGCCCTGATGAGGGTCAGGGCTCTGTTGAGGTTAGGTGGGAGAACAGGCACAGAGCCCCGGTGTTGGTGGGGCTGAGGAGGGGCTGCCAAGGGACCGTGAGGGCCAGCATCAGCCTTGGTTTCTGGCTACTTCAGTGCCTAGCTCCATGTGGCCGGTGGCCACTTCGGAGCTTGGCCCTGATGAGGGTCTCGGCTAGGTTGAGGTTAGGAGGGAGAACAGGCACAGAGCCCCGGTGTTGGTGGGCTTGCCTAGGGACTGCAAATGGAAGGTGAGGCCCAGCACCACCCTTGATTCCTGGCTATCTCAGTGCCAAGCCCCACGTGGAGTGTGGCCGCTGCGGCGCTTTGCCCTGATGAGGGTAAGGGATCTGTCGAGGCGAAGTGGGAGAACAGATACAGAGCCCCGGTATTGGTGGGGCTGAGAAGGGGCTGCAAAGAGATCGTGAGGGCCAGCATCAACCTTGATTCCAGGCTACTTCAGTACCTAAGCCCCACGTGGGGAGTGGTCTCTTCGGAGCTTGGCTCCGATGAGGGTAAGGGATAGGTCGCTGTTAGGTGCGAGCAGAGACACAGAGCCCCGGTATTGGTGGGGCTGAGACAGGGCTGCCCTTCAGTGCCTGAGCCCCATGTTGAGGGTGGCCTCTTCGGAGCTTGGCTCCGATGAGGGTAAGGGATATGTCGAGGATAAGGTGGAGAACAGAGACAGAGCCCCGGTTTTGGTGGGGCTACCAAGGGAAGGTGGGGGCCAGCATCAAGCTGGATTCCTGCTTACCTTAGTGCCAAGCTCCACGTGGAGGGTGGCCGCTTCGGAGCTTGGCCCTGATGAGGGTCAGTGCTCGGTTGAGGTTAGGAGGGAGAACAGTCACAGAGCCCCGGTGTTGGTGGGGCTGAGAAGGGGCTACCAAGGGAAGGTGAGGGCCAGCATCAGCCTTGGTTCCTGGCTACTTCAGTGCCTAGCTCCACGTGGAGGGTGGCCACTTTGGAGCTTGGCCCTGATGAGGGTCAGGGCTAGGTTGAGGTTAGGAGGGAGAACAGCGACAGAGCCCCGGTGTTGGTGGGGCTGAGAAGGGGCTGCCAAGGGACCGTGAGGGCCAGCATCAGCCTTGGTTCCTGGCTACTTCAGTGCCTAGCTCCATGTGGCCGGTGGCCACTTCGGAGCTTGGCCCTGATGAGGGTAAGGGATATGTCGAGGATAAGGTGGAGAACAGAGACAGAGCCCCGGTTTTGGTGGGGCTACCAAGGGAAGGTGAGGGCTAGCATCTTGCTGGATTTATGGTTACCTTAGTGCCAAGCTCCACGTGGAGGGTGGCCGCTTCGGAGCTTGGCCCTGATGAGGGTCAGGGCTCGGTTGAGGTTAGGTGGGAGAACAGGCACAGAGCCCCGGTGTTGGTGGGGCTGAGAAGGGGCTGCCAAGGCACCGTGAGGGCCAGCATCAGCCTTGGTTCCTGGCTACTTCAGTGCCTAGCTCCATGTGGCCGGTGGCCACTTCGGAGCTTGGCCCTGATGAGGGTCTCGGCTAGGTTGAGGTTAGGAGGGAGAACAGGCACAGAGCCCCGGTGTTGGTGGGCTTGCCTAGGGACTGCAAATGGAAGGTGAGGGCCAGCACCACCCTTGATTCCTGGTTATCTCAGTGCCAAGCCCCATGTGGAGTGTGGCCGCTGCGGCGCTTTGCCCTGATGAGGGTAAGGGATCTGTCGAGGTTTAGTGGGAGAACAGATACAGAGCCCCGGTATTGGTGGGGCTGAGAAGGGGCTGCAAAGAGATCGTGAGGGCCAGCATCAACCTTGATTCCAGGCTACTTCAGTACCTAAGCCCCACGTGGGGAGTGGTCTCTTCGGAGCTTGGCTCCCATGAGGGTAAGGGATAGGTCGCTGTTAGGTGCGAGCAGAGACACAGAGCCCCGGTATTGGTGGGGCTGAGACGGGGCTGCCCTTCAGTGCCTGAGCCCCATGTTGAGGGTGGCCTCTTCGGAGCTTGGCTCCGATGAGGGTAAGGGATATGTCGAGGATAAGGTGGAGAACAGAGACAGAGCCCCGGTTTTGCTGGGGCTACCAAGGGAAGGTGAGGGCTAGCATCTTGCTGGATTTATGGTTACCTTAGTGCCAAGCTCCACGTGGAGGGTGGCCGCTTCGGAGCTTGGCCCTGATGAGGGTCAGGGCTCGGTTGAGGTTAGGAGGGAGAACAGACACAGAGCCCCGGTGTTGGTGGGGCCGAGAATGGGCTACCAAGGGAAGGTGAGGGCTAAAATCAAGCTGGATTTCTGGTTACCTTAGTGCCAAGCTCCACGTGGAGGGTGGCCGCTTCGGAGCTTGGCCCTGATGAGGGTCAGGGCTCGGTTGAGGTTAGGTGGGAGAACAGGCACAGAGCCCCGGTGTTGGTGGGGCTGAGGAGGGGCTGCCAAGGGACCGTGAGGGCCAGCATCAGCCTTGGTTTCTGGCTACTTCAGTGCCTAGCTCCATGTGGCCGGTGGCCACTTCGGAGCTTGGCCCTGATGAGGGTCTCGGCTAGGTTGAGGTTAGGAGGGAGAACAGGCACAGAGCCCCGGTGTTGGTGGGCTTGCCTAGGGACTGCAAATGGAAGGTGAGGGCCAGCACCACCCTTGATTCCTGGCTATCTCAGTGCCAAGCCCCATGTGGAGTGTGGCCGCTGCGGCGCTTTGCCCTGATGAGGGTAAGGGATCTGTCGAGGCGAAGTGGGAGAAAAGATACAGAGCCCCGGTATTGGTGGGGCTGAGAAGGGGCTGCAAAGAGATCGTGAGGGCCAGCATCAACCTTGATTCCAGGCTACTTCAGTACCTAAGCCCCACGTGGGGAGTGGTCTCTTCGGAGCTTGGCTCCGATGAGGGTAAGGGATAGGTCGCTGTTAGGTGCGAGCAGAGACACAGAGCCCCGGTATTGGTGGGGCTGAGACAGGGCTGCCCTTCAGTGCCTGAGCCCCATGTTGAGGGTGGCCTCTTCGGAGCTTGGCTCCGATGAGGGTAAGGGATATGTCGAGGATAAGGTGGAGAACAGAGACAGAGCCCCGGTTTTGGTGGGGCTACCAAGGGAAGGTGGGGGCCAGCATCAAGCTGGATTCCTGCTTACCTTAGTGCCAAGCTCCACGTGGAGGGTGGCCGCTTCGGAGCTTGGCCCTGATGAGGGTCAGGGCTCGGTTGAGGTTAGGAGGGAGAACAGGCACAGAGCCCCGGTGTTGGTGGGGCTGAGAAGGGGCTACCAAGGGAAGGTGAGGGCCAGCATCAGCCTTGGTTCCTGGCTACTTCAGTGCCTAGCTCCACGTGGAGGGTGGCCACTTTGGAGCTTGGCCCTGATGAGGGTCTCGGCTAGGTTGAGGTTAGGAGGGAGAACAGGCACAGAGCCCCGGTGTTGGTGGGCTTGCCTAGGGACTGCAAATGGAAGGTGAGGCCCAGCACCACCCTTGATTCCTGGTTATCTCAGTGCCAAGCCCCATGTGGAGTGTGGCCGCTGCGGCGCTTTGCCCTGATGAGGGTAAGGGATCTGTCGAGGCTAAGTGGGAGAACAGATACAGAGCCCCGGTATTGGTGGGGCTGAGAAGGGGCTGCAAAGAGATCGTGAGGGCCAGCATCAACCTTGATTCCAGGCTACTTCAGTACCTAAGCCCCACGTGGGGAGTGGTCTCTTCGGAGCTTGGCTCCCATGAGGGTAAGGGATAGGTCGCTGTTAGGTGCGAGCAGAGACACAGAGCCCCGGTATTGGTGGGGCTGAGACAGGGCTGCCCTTCAGTGCCTGAGCCCCATGTTGAGGGTGGCCTCTTCGGAGCTTGGCTCCGATGAGGGTAAGGGATATGTCGAGGATAAGGTGGAGAACAGAGACAGAGCCCCGGTTTTGGTGGGGCTACCAAGGGAAGGTGAGGGCTAGCATCAAGCTGGATTCCTGCTTACCTTAGTGCCAAGCTCCACGTGGAGGGTGGCCGCTTCGGAGCTTGGCCCTGATGAGGGTCAGGGCTCGGTTGAGGTTAGGTGGGAGAACAGGCACAGAGCCCCGGTGTTGGTGGGGCTGAGAAGGGGCTGCCAAGGGACCGTGAGGGCCAGCATCAGCCTTGGTTCCTGGCTACTTCAGTGCCTAGCTCCATGTGGCCGGTGGCCACTTCGGAGCTTGGCCCTGATGAGGGTAAGGGATATGTCGAGGATAAGGTGGAGAACAGAGACAGAGCCCCGGTTTTGGTGGGGCTACCAAGGGAAGGTGAGGGCTAGCATCAAGCTGGATTTCTGGTTACCTTAATGCCAAGCTCCACGTGGAGGGTGGCCGCTTCGGAGCTTGGCCCTGATGAGGGTCAGGGCTCGGTTGAGGTTAGGAGGGAGAACAGTCACAGAGCCCCGGTGTTGGTGGGGCTGAGAAGGGGCTACCAAGGGAAGGTGAGGGCCAGCATCAGCCTTGGTTCCTGGCTACTTCAGTGCCTAGCTCCACGTGGAGGGTGGCCACTTTGGAGCTTGGCCCTGATGAGGGTCTCGGCTAGGTTGAGGTTAGGAGGGAGAACAGGCACAGAGCCCCGGTGTTGGTGGGGCTGAGAAGGGGCTGCCAAGGGACCGTGAGGGCCAGCATCAGCCTTGGTTCCTGGCTACTTCAGTGCCTAGCTCCATGTGGCCGGTGGCCACTTCGGAGCTTGGCCCTGATAAGGGTCTCGGCTAGGTTGAGGTTAGGAGGGAGAACAGGCACAGAGTCCCGGTGTTGCTGGGGCTGAGAAGGGGCTACCAAGGGAAGGTGAGGGCTAGCATCAAGCTGGATTTCTGGTTACCTTAGTGCCAAGCTCCACGTGGAGGGTGGCCGCTTCGGAGCTTGGCCCTGATGAGGGTCGGGGCTCGGTTGAGGTTAGGTGGGAGAACAGGCACAGAGCCCCGGTGTTGGTGGGGCTGAGGAGGGGCTGCCAAGGGACCGTGAGGGCCAGCATCAGCCTTGGTTCCTGGCTACTTCAGTGCCTACTCCATGTGGCCGGTGGCCACTTCGGAATTGGCCCTGATGAGGGTAAGGGATATGTCGAGGATAAGGTGGAGAACAGAGACAGAGCCCCGGTTTTGGTGGGGCTACCAAGGGAAGGTGAGGGCTAGCATCTTGCTGGATTTATGGTTACCTTAGTGCCAAGCTCCACGTGGAGGGTGGCCGCTTCGGAGCTTGGCCCTGATGAAGGTCAGGGCTCGGTTGAGGTTAGGAGAGAGAACAGACACAGAGCCCCGGTGTTGGTGGGGCCGAGAAGGGGCTACCAAGGGAAGGTGAGGGCTAAAATCAAGCTGGATTTCTGGTTACCTTAGTGCCAAGCTCCACGTGGAGGGTGGCCGCTTCGGAGCTTGGCCCTGATGAGGGTCAGGGCTCGGTTGAGGTTAGGTGGGAGAACAGGCACAGAGCCCCGGTGTTGGTGGGGCTGAGGAGGGGCTGCCAAGGGACCGTGAGGGCCAGCATCAGCCTTGGTTTCTGGCTACTTCAGTGCCTAGCTCCATGTGGCCGGTGGCCACTTCGGAGCTTGGCCCTGATGAGGGTCTCGGCTAGGTTGAGGTTAGGAGGGAGAACAGGCACAGAGCCCCGGTGTTGGTGGGCTTGCCTAGGGACTGCAAATGGAAGGTGAGGCCCAGCACCACCCTTGATTCCTGGCTATCTCAGTGCCAAGCCCCACGTGGAGTGTGGCCGCTGCGGCGCTTTGCCCTGATGAGGGTAAGGGATCTGTCGAGGCGAAGTGGGAGAACAGATACAGAGCCCCGGTATTGGTGGGGCTGAGAAGGGGCTGCAAAGAGATCGTGAGGGCCAGCATCAACCTTGATTCCAGGCTACTTCAGTACCTAAGCCCCACGTGGGGAGTGGTCTCTTCGGAGCTTGGCTCCGATGAGGGTAAGGGATAGGTCGCTGTTAGGTGCGAGCAGAGACACAGAGCCCCGGTATTGGTGGGGCTGAGACAGGGCTGCCCTTCAGTGCCTGAGCCCCATGTTGAGGGTGGCCTCTTCGGAGCTTGGCTCCGATGAGGGTAAGGGATATGTCGAGGATAAGGTGGAGAACAGAGACAGAGCCCCGGTTTTGGTGGGGCTACCAAGGGAAGGTGGGGGCCAGCATCAAGCTGGATTCCTGCTTACCTTAGTGCCAAGCTCCACGTGGAGGGTGGCCGCTTCGGAGCTTGGCCCTGATGAGGGTCAGGGCTCGGTTGAGGTTAGGAGGGAGAACAGTCACAGAGCCCCGGTGTTGGTGGGGCTGAGAAGGGGCTACCAAGGGAAGGTGAGGGCCAGCATCAGCCTTGGTTCCTGGCTACTTCAGTGCCTAGCTCCACGTGGAGGGTGGCCACTTTGGAGCTTGGCCCTGATGAGGGTCAGGGCTAGGTTGAGGTTAGGAGGGAGAACAGCGACAGAGCCCCGGTGTTGGTGGGGCTGAGAAGGGGCTGCCAAGGGACCGTGAGGGCCAGCATCAGCCTTGGTTCCTGGCTACTTCAGTGCCTAGCTCCATGTGGCCGGTGGCCACTTCGGAGCTTGGCCCTGATGAGGGTAAGGGATATGTCGAGGATAAGGTGGAGAACAGAGACAGAGCCCCGGTTTTGGTGGGGCTACCAAGGGAAGGTGAGGGCTAGCATCTTGCTGGATTTATGGTTACCTTAGTGCCAAGCTCCACGTGGAGGGTGGCCGCTTCGGAGCTTGGCCCTGATGAGGGTCAGGGCTCGGTTGAGGTTAGGTGGGAGAACAGGCACAGAGCCCCGGTGTTGGTGGGGCTGAGAAGGGGCTGCCAAGGCACCGTGAGGGCCAGCATCAGCCTTGGTTCCTGGCTACTTCAGTGCCTAGCTCCATGTGGCCGGTGGCCACTTCGGAGCTTGGCCCTGATGAGGGTCTCGGCTAGGTTGAGGTTAGGAGGGAGAACAGGCACAGAGCCCCGGTGTTGGTGGGCTTGCCTAGGGACTGCAAATGGAAGGTGAGGGCCAGCACCACCCTTGATTCCTGGTTATCTCAGTGCCAAGCCCCATGTGGAGTGTGGCCGCTGCGGCGCTTTGCCCTGATGAGGGTAAGGGATCTGTCGAGGTTTAGTGGGAGAACAGATACAGAGCCCCGGTATTGGTGGGGCTGAGAAGGGGCTGCAAAGAGATCGTGAGGGCCAGCATCAACCTTGATTCCAGGCTACTTCAGTACCTAAGCCCCACGTGGGGAGTGGTCTCTTCGGAGCTTGGCTCCCATGAGGGTAAGGGATAGGTCGCTGTTAGGTGCGAGCAGAGACACAGAGCCCCGGTATTGGTGGGGCTGAGACGGGGCTGCCCTTCAGTGCCTGAGCCCCATGTTGAGGGTGGCCTCTTCGGAGCTTGGCTCCGATGAGGGTAAGGGATATGTCGAGGATAAGGTGGAGAACAGAGACAGAGCCCCGGTTTTGCTGGGGCTACCAAGGGAAGGTGAGGGCTAGCATCTTGCTGGATTTATGGTTACCTTAGTGCCAAGCTCCACGTGGAGGGTGGCCGCTTCGGAGCTTGGCCCTGATGAGGGTCAGGGCTCGGTTGAGGTTAGGAGGGAGAACAGACACAGAGCCCCGGTGTTGGTGGGGCCGAGAAGGGGCTACCAAGGGAAGGTGAGGGCTAAAATCAAGCTGGATTTCTGGTTACCTTAGTGCCAAGCTCCACGTGGAGGGTGGCCGCTTCGGAGCTTGGCCCTGATGAGGGTCAGGGCTCGGTTGAGGTTAGGTGGGAGAACAGGCACAGAGCCCCGGTGTTGGTGGGGCTGAGGAGGGGCTGCCAAGGGACCGTGAGGGCCAGCATCAGCCTTGGTTTCTGGCTACTTCAGTGCCTAGCTCCATGTGGCCGGTGGCCACTTCGGAGCTTGGCCCTGATGAGGGTCTCGGCTAGGTTGAGGTTAGGAGGGAGAACAGGCACAGAGCCCCGGTGTTGGTGGGCTTGCCTAGGGACTGCAAATGGAAGGTGAGGGCCAGCACCACCCTTGATTCCTGGCTATCTCAGTGCCAAGCCCCATGTGGAGTGTGGCCGCTGCGGCGCTTTGCCCTGATGAGGGTAAGGGATCTGTCGAGGCGAAGTGGGAGAAAAGATACAGAGCCCCGGTATTGGTGGGGCTGAGAAGGGGCTGCAAAGAGATCGTGAGGGCCAGCATCAACCTTGATTCCAGGCTACTTCAGTACCTAAGCCCCACGTGGGGAGTGGTCTCTTCGGAGCTTGGCTCCGATGAGGGTAAGGGATAGGTCGCTGTTAGGTGCGAGCAGAGACACAGAGCCCCGGTATTGGTGGGGCTGAGACAGGGCTGCCCTTCAGTGCCTGAGCCCCATGTTGAGGGTGGCCTCTTCGGAGCTTGGCTCCGATGAGGGTAAGGGATATGTCGAGGATAAGGTGGAGAACAGAGACAGAGCCCCGGTTTTGGTGGGGCTACCAAGGGAAGGTGGGGGCCAGCATCAAGCTGGATTCCTGCTTACCTTAGTGCCAAGCTCCACGTGGAGGGTGGCCGCTTCGGAGCTTGGCCCTGATGAGGGTCAGGGCTCGGTTGAGGTTAGGAGGGAGAACAGGCACAGAGCCCCGGTGTTGGTGGGGCTGAGAAGGGGCTACCAAGGGAAGGTGAGGGCCAGCATCAGCCTTGGTTCCTGGCTACTTCAGTGCCTAGCTCCACGTGGAGGGTGGCCACTTTGGAGCTTGGCCCTGATGAGGGTCTCGGCTAGGTTGAGGTTAGGAGGGAGAACAGGCACAGAGCCCCGGTGTTGGTGGGCTTGCCTAGGGACTGCAAATGGAAGGTGAGGCCCAGCACCACCCTTGATTCCTGGTTATCTCAGTGCCAAGCCCCATGTGGAGTGTGGCCGCTGCGGCGCTTTGCCCTGATGAGGGTAAGGGATCTGTCGAGGCTAAGTGGGAGAACAGATACAGAGCCCCGGTATTGGTGGGGCTGAGAAGGGGCTGCAAAGAGATCGTGAGGGCCAGCATCAACCTTGATTCCAGGCTACTTCAGTACCTAAGCCCCACGTGGGGAGTGGTCTCTTCGGAGCTTGGCTCCGATGAGGGTAAGGGATAGGTCGCTGTTAGGTGCGAGCAGAGACACAGAGCCCCGGTATTGGTGGGGCTGAGACAGGGCTGCCCTTCAGTGCCTGAGCCCCATGTTGAGGGTGGCCTCTTCGGAGCTTGGCTCCGATGAGGGTAAGGGATATGTCGAGGATAAGGTGGAGAACAGAGACAGAGCCCCGGTTTTGGTGGGGCTACCAAGGGAAGGTGAGGGCTAGCATCAAGCTGGATTCCTGCTTACCTTAGTGCCAAGCTCCACGTGGAGGGTGGCCGCTTCGGAGCTTGGCCCTGATGAGGGTCAGGGCTCGGTTGAGGTTAGGTGGGAGAACAGGCACAGAGCCCCGGTGTTGGTGGGGCTGAGAAGGGGCTGCCAAGGGACCGTGAGGGCCAGCATCAGCCTTGGTTCCTGGCTACTTCAGTGCCTAGCTCCATGTGGCCGGTGGCCACTTCGGAGCTTGGCCCTGATGAGGGTAAGGGATATGTCGAGGATAAGGTGGAGAACAGAGACAGAGCCCCGGTTTTGGTGGGGCTACCAAGGGAAGGTGAGGGCTAGCATCAAGCTGGATTTCTGGTTACCTTAATGCCAAGCTCCACGTGGAGGGTGGCCGCTTCGGAGCTTGGCCCTGATGAGGGTCAGGGCTCGGTTGAGGTTAGGAGGGAGAACAGTCACAGAGCCCCGGTGTTGGTGGGGCTGAGAAGGGGCTACCAAGGGAAGGTGAGGGCCAGCATCAGCCTTGGTTCCTGGCTACTTCAGTGCCTAGCTCCACGTGGAGGGTGGCCACTTTGGAGCTTGGCCCTGATGAGGGTCTCGGCTAGGTTGAGGTTAGGAGGGAGAACAGGCACAGAGCCCCGGTGTTGGTGGGGCTGAGAAGGGGCTGCCAAGGGACCGTGAGGGCCAGCATCAGCCTTGGTTCCTGGCTACTTCAGTGCCTAGCTCCATGTGGCCGGTGGCCACTTCGGAGCTTGGCCCTGATAAGGGTCTCGGCTAGGTTGAGGTTAGGAGGGAGAACAGGCACAGAGTCCCGGTGTTGCTGGGGCTGAGAAGGGGCTACCAAGGGAAGGTGAGGGCTAGCATCAAGCTGGATTTCTGGTTACCTTAGTGCCAAGCTCCACGTGGAGGGTGGCCGCTTCGGAGCTTGGCCCTGATGAGGGTCGGGGCTCGGTTGAGGTTAGGTGGGAGAACAGGCACAGAGCCCCGGTGTTGGTGGGGCTGAGGAGGGGCTGCCAAGGGACCGTGAGGGCCAGCATCAGCCTTGGTTCCTGGCTACTTCAGTGCCTACTCCATGTGGCCGGTGGCCACTTCGGAATTGGCCCTGATGAGGGTAAGGGATATGTCGAGGATAAGGTGGAGAACAGAGACAGAGCCCCGGTTTTGGTGGGGCTACCAAGGGAAGGTGGGGGCCAGCATCAAGCTGGATTCCTGCTTACCTTAGTGCCAAGCTCCACGTGGAGGGTGGCCGCTTCGGAGCTTGGCCCTGATGAGGGTCAGGGCTCGGTTGAGGTTAGGAGGGAGAACAGTCACAGAGCCCCGGTGTTGGTGGGGCTGAGAAGGGGCTACCAAGGGAAGGTGAGGGCCAGCATCAGCCTTGGTTCCTGGCTACTTCAGTGCCTAGCTCCACGTGGAGGGTGGCCACTTTGGAGCTTGGCCCTGATGAGGGTCAGGGCTAGGTTGAGGTTAGGAGGGAGAACAGCGACAGAGCCCCGGTGTTGGTGGGGCTGAGAAGGGGCTGCCAAGGGACCGTGAGGGCCAGCATCAGCCTTGGTTCCTGGCTACTTCAGTGCCTAGCTCCATGTGGCCGGTGGCCACTTCGGAGCTTGGCCCTGATGAAGGTAAGGGATATGTCGAGGATAAGGTGGAGAACAGAGACAGAGCCCCGGTTTTGGTGGGGCTACCAAGGGAAGGTGAGGGCTAGCATCTTGCTGGATTTATGGTTACCTTAGTGCCAAGCTCCACGTGGAGGGTGGCCGCTTCGGAGCTTGGCCCTGATGAGGGTCAGGGCTCGGTTGAGGTTAGGTGGGAGAACAGGCACAGAGCCCCGGTGTTGGTGGGGCTGAGAAGGGGCTGCCAAGGCACCGTGAGGGCCAGCATCAGCCTTGGTTCCTGGCTACTTCAGTGCCTAGCTCCATGTGGCCGGTGGCCACTTCGGAGCTTGGCCCTGATGAGGGTCTCGGCTAGGTTGAGGTTAGGAGGGAGAACAGGCACAGAGCCCCGGTGTTGGTGGGCTTGCCTAGGGACTGCAAATGGAAGGTGAGGGCCAGCACCACCCTTGATTCCTGGTTATCTCAGTGCCAAGCCCCATGTGGAGTGTGGCCGCTGCGGCGCTTTGCCCTGATGAGGGTAAGGGATCTGTCGAGGTTTAGTGGGAGAACAGATACAGAGCCCCGGTATTGGTGGGGCTGAGAAGGGGCTGCAAAGAGATCGTGAGGGCCAGCATCAACCTTGATTCCAGGCTACTTCAGTACCTAAGCCCCACGTGGGGAGTGGTCTCTTCGGAGCTTGGCTCCCATGAGGGTAAGGGATAGGTCGCTGTTAGGTGCGAGCAGAGACACAGAGCCCCGGTATTGGTGGGGCTGAGACGGGGCTGCCCTTCAGTGCCTGAGCCCCATGTTGAGGGTGGCCTCTTCGGAGCTTGGCTCCGATGAGGGTAAGGGATATGTCGAGGATAAGGTGGAGAACAGAGACAGAGCCCCGGTTTTGCTGGGGCTACCAAGGGAAGGTGAGGGCTAGCATCTTGCTGGATTTATGGTTACCTTAGTGCCAAGCTCCACGTGGAGGGTGGCCGCTTCGGAGCTTGGCCCTGATGAGGGTCAGGGCTCGGTTGAGGTTAGGAGGGAGAACAGACACAGAGCCCCGGTGTTGGTGGGGCCGAGAAGGGGCTACCAAGGGAAGGTGAGGGCTAAAATCAAGCTGGATTTCTGGTTACCTTAGTGCCAAGCTCCACGTGGAGGGTGGCCGCTTCGGAGCTTGGCCCTGATGAGGGTCAGGGCTCGGTTGAGGTTAGGTGGGAGAACAGGCACAGAGCCCCGGTGTTGGTGGGGCTGAGAAGGGGCTACCAAGGGAAGGTGAGGGCCAGCATCAGCCTTGGTTCCTGGCTACTTCAGTGCCTAGCTCCACGTGGAGGGTGGCCACTTTGGAGCTTGGCCCTGATGAGGGTCTCGGCTAGGTTGAGGTTAGGAGGGAGAACAGGCACAGAGCCCCGGTGTTGGTGGGCTTGCCTAGGGACTGCAAATGGAAGGTGAGGCCCAGCACCACCCTTGATTCCTGACTATCTCAGTGCCAAGCCCCATGTGGAGTGTGGCCGCTGCGGCGCTTTGCCCTGATGAGGGTAAGGGATCTGTCGAGGCTAAGTGGGAGAACAGATACAGAGCCCCGGTATTGGTGGGGCTGAGAAGGGGCTGCAAAGAGATCGTGAGGGCCAGCATCAACCTTGATTCCAGGCTACTTCAGTACCTAAGCCCCACGTGGGGAGTGGTCTCTTCGGAGCTTGGCTCCCATGAGGGTAAGGGATAGGTCGCTGTTAGGTGCGAGCAGAGACACAGAGCCCCGGTATTGGTGGGGCTGAGACGGGGCTGCCCTTCAGTGCCTGAGCCCCATGTTGAGGGTGGCCTCTTCGGGGCTTGGCTCCGATGAGGGGAAGGGATATGTCGAGGATAAGGTGGAGAACAGAGACAGAGCCCCGGTTTTGCTGGGGCTACCAAGGGAAGGTGAGGGCTAGCATCAAGCTGTATTCCTGCTTACCTTAGTGCCAAGCTCCACGTGGAGGGTGGCTACTTCAGAGGTTGGCCCTGATGAGCGTCTCGGCTATGTTGAGTTTAGGACGGAGAACAGGCACAGATCCCCGATTTGGTGGGTCTACCTAGGGACTGCAAATGGAGGGTGAGGGCCACCATCAACCTTTGTTCCTGGCTACTTCAGTGCCTAAACCCCATGTCGAGGGTGGCCTCTTCGGAGCTTGGCCCTATTGAGGGTAAGGGATATGTCGAGGCTAAGTGGGAGAACAGATACAGAGCCCTGGTATTGGTGGGGCTGAGAAGGGGCTGCAGAGATCGTGAGGGCCAGCATCAACCTTGATTCCAGGCTACTTCAGTACCTAAGCCCCACGTGGGGAGTGGTCGCTTCGGAGCTTGGCTACGATAAGGGTAAGGGATAGGTCGCTGTTAGGTGCGAGCAGAGACACAGAGCCCCGGTATTGGTGGGGCTGAGACGGGGCTGCCCTTCAGTGCCTGAGCCCCATGTTGAGGGTGGCCTCTTCGGAGCTTGGCTCCGATGAGGGTCAGGGATAGGTCGCTCTTAGGTGCGAGCACAGACACAGAGTCCCGGTATTGGTGGGGCTGACAAGAGACCGTGAGGTCCAGCATAAACATTTGTTCCTGGCTACTTCAGTGCCAAGACCCATGGGGAGTGTGGCCGTTTCGGAGGTGGCCCTGATGAGGGTCAGGGCTAGGTTGATGTTAGGCAGGAGAACAGACAGAGAGCCACGGTATTGGTGGGGTGCCAAGGAAGGTGAGGGCCAGCATCAACCTTGATTCTTGGCTACCTCATTGCCAAGATCCACGTGGAGAGTGGTCGCTTCGGAGCTTGGCTCCGATGAGGGTCAGGGATAGGTCGATGTTAGGTGCGAGCAGAGACACAGAGCCCCGGTGTTGGTGGGCCTGAGAAGGAGCTGCCAAGAGCCCGTGAGGGCCAGCCTCAGCCTTGCTTCCTGCCTACTTCAGTGCCAAGCCCCATGTGGTCGGTGGCCACTTCGGAGCTTGGCCCTGATGAGGGTCAGGGCTAGGTTGAGGTTAGGTGGGAGAACAGGCACAGAGCCACGGTGTTGGTGGGGCTGCCTAGGGATTACAAATGGAAGGTGAGGGCCACCATCAGCCTTGGTTCCTGGCTATCTCAGTGCCTGAGCCCCATGTGGAGGGTGGCCTCTTCGGAGCTTGGCTCCAATGAGGGTAAGGGATATGTCGAGGATAAGGTGGAGAACAGAGACAGAGCCCCGGTTTTGGTGGGGCTACCAAGGGAAGGTGGGGGCCAGCATCAAGATGCATTTCTGGTTACCTTAGTGCCAAGCTCCACGTGGAGGGTGGCCGCTTCGGAGCTTGGCCCTGATGAGGGTCTGGGCTAGGTTGAGGTAAGGTGGAAGAACAGAGACAGAGCCCCGGCATTGGTGCGGCTGAGAAGGGGCTGCGAAGTGATCGTGAGAGCCAGCATCAACCTTGTTTCCTGGCTACTTTAGTGCCAAGCTCCATGTGGAGGGTGGCCGCTTCGGAGGTGGCCCTGGTGAGGGTCAGGGATATGTCGAGGATAAGTGGGAGAACAGCGACAGAGCCCCGGTGTTGGTGGGGCTGAGAAGGGGCTGCCAAGGGACCGTGAGGGCCAGCATCCGCCTTGGTTCCTAGCTACTTCAGTGCCTAGCTCCATGTGGCCGGTGGCCACTTCGGAGCTTGGCCCTGATGAGGGTAAGGGATAGGTCGCTGTTAGGTGCGAGCAGAGGTACAGTGCCACGGTGTTGATGGGGCTGAGAAGTGGCTGCCAAGAGATCGTGAGGGCCAGCATCGTCCTTGATTCCTGGCTATTTCTGTGCCTGAGCCGGAGGAGGTGGGTGGCCGTTTCGGAGCTTGCCTCTGAGGAGGATAAGGGATAGTTTGAGGTTCTGCGTAGATAACGAGATCCTTCTGCATTAGTTAACGCCACCCACCACATGGACCCACCACGGGACCCTTCCCGGTCCCACCACCCCTCTCCCTTATTCTCAAACCGAAATATCAACCTTTGCCTTACCATCTCTCGAGCCCATTTCGTAAACGGCTTCCCACCAGAGGGCGCTCCAACACAGAAAGAACCAGGATTGAAAGCTGTTTCTGGCTCTTGCCTTTCGTGGCAGCCCTTTCCGAGGGAGCTGCTCTCGCTCTACCACCCAACCAGCAACCTTACCACAGCCCAACTGCAAAGCAGTCGATCCCCTCTTCGGGCTCCCATAAACTAACAGGCAGGACTGAAAGATGTTGGTGGCTCTCACCTTCCCTTGAGAGATCCTTCTCAGCTGCCCAACACCCAGCCAGCTCCAGCACCCCAAATGTGCCATATCCACCACACCTAGCACTCCTTGCTACACATTGGTGGTGCCTGGTGCTAGGCATGTTCCGTTGCTGAGTCGTGGGTTGTTGGGCACTGCGGGGACTGGCTTCTTGTCATGTCCTGGTGCTGGGGCTGCTGGGTGCTGTGTGCTGGGCTGCTGGGCATGTCGAGGTGCTGTGCATTGGTGGTGCGTGTGCTGGGTTGTGTGCATGTGTGGGAATCAGTGCTGGGCCATGGGAGTGCTGGGCCCTGGCAGTGCTGGGTGGAGGGTATGATGGGTGCATGTGTTGGTTTAACCCCAGCCTGCAAATAAACCCCACGCAGCCACTGGCTCACCTCCCCCCCCCACCCCGTGGGATTGGGGAGAGAATCGGGAGGGCACAAGTAGGAAAGCTCCCGGGTTGAGATAAAAACAGTTTAATGATTGAAAGAAAATGAAGTAGAACAGTAATAATAACAATGAGAACAACAACAACAACAGACGATACGAAGCAGGCAATGCACAATGCAACTGCTCACCGCTGCCGACCGTGTGTCGTGAACAGGGCGGGGGAGAGCCCCCTCCCCCGCCCCCTCCCATTTTTTATACTGAGCAGGATGTCACATGCTATAGAATACCCCATTGGCCAGCTAGGTCAACTACCCCGGCTGTACTCCCCCCCCCCCCCGCCTCCCCACCCCCCCCCGAGCTTCCTGTGGGAGGCCGAAAAGAGAGAACAAAAGTCTCCCGGTGCAAGCACTGCCCAGCAACAGTCAAAGCATTAAGGGGCCATCAACGCTCCTCTCACACCAAACCCAAAAGCCAGCACACCCTCCCAAGCTACTGGGAAGAAAGTTAACTCTGTCCCAGCCAGAAGCAGGACAGTGCAGTGCACTGGAGTTCTGAGTGCTGGGTCCTAGGGGTACTGTGTATGTTCGGGTGCTGGGCATATCCGCGTGCGGGTACTGGGCAGTTGGGGTGGTGGTGGTACTGGATGCTGGGCATTGGGTATGCTGGTTTCTGGGCACTGTGGGTGGTGGGTGCTGAGCGCAGCGTGTGCTGGGTGCTATGTGCAGATCACTGGGGATGGTGGGGGCTGGTTTGCTGCTTTCTGGTGTGTTGGGCGCTGGGCATGTTTGGGTGCTGGGCATGTCTGGGTGCTGGGCACGGGCAGTGGGGGTGCTGGGTACGTCCGGGTGGTGGGTATTGGGCGGTGGGAGTGCTGGGTGCTAAGTACTGGGGATGCTGGGCCCTGGCATTGCTTGGTACTCTGCATAACTGAGTGCAGGGTATGTCTTGGTGCTGGCCATATCCGGTGCTGGCCATATCCGGTGCTAGGTGTGTGCTCTGGGTTTGCTGGGTGCTGTGCTGCGAGGGTGCTGGATTCCTGGCATGTGCGTGTGCTGTGCCCTGGTTGTGCTGGGTATGTGTGGGTGCTGGGTGTTGGGCAGTATGGGTGCTGTGTGGTGGGCGCTGGGCATGTCCCGGTGCTGGGTGATGGGCACTGGAGGTCCTGGGCGATGGGGAGCAGGGAAGCTGCCTGGTAGGAATGTCTCCGTGCTGGGCATATCCGGGTGCTTGGTACTGTGCACTGGTGGTGGTGGTACTGGGTGCTGGGCATGTCCCGGTGCTAGGCAATGGCGGTGCTGGGTGCTTGGCGCTGGGCGTGATAGTCTTTGGGTGTGCTGGGTGGTGGGGGTGCTGGGCATGTGCGGGTGTTGGTTGCTGGGCCCTGGGTGTACTGGGTGCTGGACACTGGGGTGGTTGGTTTCTGGGCACTGGGGCTTCTGGGTTGTGTGGACTGGGGTTGCTGGGTGCTGGGCATGTCTGGGTGCTGGGCAATGGCTGGCTGCTGGGTTCTGGGCCCTGAGGTTGCTGGGTGCTGGGCACCGGCCTTGCTGGGTGCTGGCTGGTGTGGGTGCTGGGGGCTAAGTGCTGGTTGCTGGGCCCTGGGACTGCTGGGTATTATGCATAAGCAGGTGCAGGGTATCTCTGGCTGCTGGGTGCTGGGCACTGGGACTGCTGGGTGCTGGGCATGTCCAGGGGCTGTGTGTTGGCGGTGGGTGTGCTAGGTTGTGCGCATGTCTGGGAATGAGCGCTGGGCCCTGGGGGTGCTGGGTGGAGGGTATGATGGGTGCATGTCATGGTTTAACCTGGCATGTGTGTGTGCTGGGCCCTGGTTGTGCTGGGTATGTGTGGGTGCTGGGTATTGGGCAGTGTGGGTGCTGTGTGGCGGGGCCTGGGCATGTCCAGGTGCTGGGCGGTCGGGGTGCTGGGCGGTCGCGATGCTGGGCGGTGGGCAGCAGGGAAGCTGCCTGCTGGGCACATCTGGGTGCTGGGCATGTCCAGGTGCTGGGCAGTGGTAGTGCTGGGTGCGTGGTGCTGGGGGTGGTGGTCCCTGGTGGTGCTGCATGCTGGGCATGTCCGGGTGCTGGGTGGTTGGAGTGTTGGGTGCATGCGAATGTTGGTTTCTGAGCCCTGGGAGTGCTGGGCACTGGGGCTGTTGGTTTCTGGGCGCTGGGGCTTCTGGGTTGTGTGCACTGGGGTTGCTGGGTGCTGGGCATGTCTGTGTGCTGGGCAATGGCTGGCTGCTGGGTTCTGGGCCCTGAGGTTGCTGGGTACCGGCCTTGCTGGGTGCTGACTGGTGTGGGTGCTGGAGGCTAAGTACTCGGGGTGCTGGTTGCTGGGCCCTGGGAGTGCTGGGTACCATGCATAAGCGGGTGCAGGGTATCTCTTGCTGCTGGGTGCTGGGGATGCTGGGTGCTGGGGGTGCTGGGCAGTGGGGCTGCTGGGTGCTGGGCATATCCAGGGGCTGTGTGTTGGTGGTGGGTGTGCTAGGTTGTGCGCATGTCCGAGAATGAGTGCTGGGCCCTGGGGGTGCTGGGTGGAGGGTATGATGGGTGCATGTCGTGGTTTAACCCCAGCCTGCAAAAAAACCCCACGCAGCCGCTGGCTCTGCCCCTCCCCCCACCCCGTGGGATGGGGGAGAGAATCGGGAGGGCACAAGTAGGAAAACTCCCGGGTTGAGATAAAAACAGTTTAATGGTTGAAATAAAAACAGTTTAATGGTTGAAATAAAACGAAGTAGAACAGTAATAATAACAATGAGAACAACAACAACAACAGACGATACAAAGCAGGCAATGCACAATGCAACTGCTCACCGCTGCCGACCGCGTGTCATGGACTGGGGCGGGGGGGGGGGGGGAGAGTCGTTTCCCTCCCCCGCCCCCTCCCATTTTTTATACTGAGCAGGATGTCACATGCTATAGAATACCCCATTGGCCAGCTAGGTCAACTACCCCGGCTGTGCTCCCCCCCCCCCCGCCACCCCCCACCCCCCCCGAGCTTCCTGTGGGAGGCCGAAAAGAGAGAACAAAAGTCTCCCGGTGCAAGCACCGCCCAGCAACAGCCAAAGCATTAAGGGGCCATCAACGCTCCTCTCACACCAAACCCAAAAGCCAGCACACCCCCCAAGCTACTGGGAAGAATGTTAACTCTGTCCCAGCCGGAAGCAGGACAGTGCTGAGTGCTGTGTATGTCCGGGTGCTGGGCATGTCTGGGTGCGGGGTACTGCGCACTGGGGGTGCTGGGTGTGAGACGTGTGGGGGTGCTGGATGGTGGGTGTTTGGTGTGCTGAGTACAGAGCACTGGGGGTCATGGGTGTGAGACGTGTGGGGGTGATGGATGGTGGGTGTTGGGTATGCTGGTTGCTGGGCACTGGGGATGCTGGGTGTGAGCCGTGTGGGCGTGCTGGATGGTAGGTGTTTGGTGTGCTGAGTACAGAGCACTGGGGGTGGTGGATGCTGAGCGCTGCGGGTGCTGGGTGCTGGGCATGTCCGGGTGCTATGTGCTGATCACTGGAGATGTTGGGGGCTGGTTTGCTGGGATCTGGGCAGTGGTGTGTTGAGTGCTGGGCATGTTTGGGTGCTGGCCATGTCTGGGTGCTGGGTACTGGGCGCTGGCTGTGTGGGGCAGTGGGGGTGCTGTGTGCTGGGCACGTCCGGGAGGTGGGTGTTGGGCAGTGGGAGTGTTGGGTGCTAGGTACTGGGGTGCTGGGCCCGGTATTGCTAGGTACTCTGCATAACTGAGTGCAGGGTATGTCTTGGTGCTGGATGCTGGGTACTGGAGGTACTGGGTGCTGGGTGTTGGGCATATGCGGTGCTTCATGCTGGGCATATGCGGTGCTGGGTGGCTGTGCTGGGGTTGCTGGGTGCTGTGCTGTGAGGGTGCTGGATTCCTGACATGTGCGTATGCTGTGTGCTGGGCCCTGGTTGTGCCGGGTATGTGTGAGTGCTGGGTGTTGGGCAGTGTGGGTGCTGTGTGGCGGGGCCTGGGCATGTCTGGGTGCTGGGCGGTCGGGATGCTGGGCGGTGGGCAGCAGAGAAGCTGCCTGCTGGGCATGTCTGAGTGCTGGGCATGTGTGGGTGCTGGGTACTGGGCAGTGGGGGTGGTGGGCGGTGCTGGTGCTGTGTGCTGGGCATGTCTGGGTGCTGGGCATGTGTGGGTGCTGGGTACTGGGCAGTGGGGGTGGTGGCGGTGGTGGTGCTGTGTGCTGGGCATGTTGGGCTGCTGGGTTTTGGGCGGTGGGCGTGCTGGGTGTGTGCGTGTGTTGGTTTCTGGGCGCTGCGGGTGCTGGGTGTTGTGCACTGGGGTTGCTGGGTGCTGGGCATGTCCGGGTGGCGGGCACGGCTGGGTGCTGGGCCCTGAGGTTGCTGCGTGCTGGGCACTGGGCTTGCTGGTGCTGCTGGTGCGGGTGCTGGGGGCTAGGTGTTGTCCGAAAAGCGGATTCGTGCCCGGCGTGGAAGGAACCAATTCCACACGCTCAGGAGAGAGATTGTTTTATTCAGGCCTGGGTGCTCGGTGGACTTGCCACAAATGAAGCACACCAGGTCTAATCACCTTTCTGTTTGTATCCATGCTTCTCATACATATTTTCAGTTTCTCTTTTACATATTCCTTAAATTTCCGAGAACCGATTATAATATTACATCATCCTAGACACATGCGCACTAAAACCTTTAGGGTCTCCTTGAGGGTCTCGGGTGGTCTGTGGTGGTCGGCGGGGTCGTGAACTCTTTGTGAACCTGTTCCTTTCTTTCCTTATAAGGTCGAGGTTTGTCTCCGAGCCACGTCTGGACTACCTTTGTTTACGGTTCTCGTTTCCAAGGTTACTCTTCACTAGAGTCTAACACTGCTTCCAGGAGACACGATTTAGACTACAATTCTACACACCTGCAAACACCACACCTGCTAGTTCCCTAACTTCTAAGCCACAAGTCTTCATTGTGTAGAATTACAGAAGCGAGCCGAGGTACTGGGGCTACTGGTTGCTGGGCCCTGGGAGTGCTGGATACCATGCATAATTGGGTGCAGGGTATGTCTTGCTGGTGGATGCTGGGCACTGGGGCTGCTGGGCATGTCTCGATGCTGTGTGTTGGCGGTGGGTGTGCTGGGTTGTGCGCATGTCCGGGAATTCGTGCTGGGCCCTGGGAGTGCTGGGTGCGGGGAGCTAGGGGTGCTGGCTGTGGGCATTTCCAGGTACTGGTCATGACCAGTGCTGGTTGTTGGGTCTTGTGGGTGCTGGGCGTGTGCAGGTGCTGGGCACGTCCGGATGCTGTGTGCTCGGCACTTGGGGTTCTGGGTGGTGGGCAGTGAGGGTGCACACCAAACACCCACCATCCAGCACGCCCACAAGTCTCACACCCAGCACCCGCAGTGGCAGGAACCAGCATACCCAACACCCAGCTTCCAGCACACCCACTGCCCAGGACCTGCATACGCTGCATTGAACCCAGCACCCCCAGCACCCGGTAACCGATAGCCCCAGCGCCCAGCACGCCAGGGTCCAGCAACCAACACAGGCACACGCCCAGCACCCAGCACCCCCACCGCCCAAAACCCAGCACCCCGACGTGCCCAGCACACAGCAGCCCCAGGTACCACCACCCCCAGCGCCAAGCACCCAGCACCACCATTGCTCAGCACCTGGACATGCCCAGCACCTAGCACCACCCTCCCCCAGTGCCCAACACCCAGCACCCACACATACCCAGCACAACCAGGGCCCAGCACACAGTACACGCACATGCCAGGAATCCAGCACCCTCACAGCACAGCACCCAGCAACCCCAGCACAGCCACCCAGCACCGCATATGCCCAACACCCAGCACTGCATATGCCCAGCACCCGGTACCTCCAGCACCAAGCATCCAGCACCAAGACATACCCTGCACTCAGTTATGTATAGTAGCCAGCAATGCCAAGGCCCAGCACCCCCAGTACCTAGCACCCAGCACTCCCACTGCCCAGCACCCAGCACCCCGACATGCCCAGCACACAGCACCCGCACCGCCCCGCACTGCCAGTTCCCAGTACCCAGCACCCAGACATGCCCAGCACCCAGACAAACATGCCCAGCGCCCAACACACCAGAACACAGCAAACCAGCCCCCAAGAACCCCAGTGATCAGCACATAGCACCTGGACATGCCCAGCACCTGCAGCACTCAGCACCCCAAACACCCACTATACAACACCCCCACAGGTCTCACACACTTCCGCCCAGTGCCCGGAAACCAGCATACCCAACACTCAGCATCCAGCACCCCCACCCCCCAGCACCCAGTGCCCAGCACGCTGCACTTAGACATGGCCAGCACCCGGACATGCTCAGCACCCAGCAACACAGGGGCACAGAACCCAGCAGCCCCAGCGCCCAGAAACCAACCACCCCAGCGTCCAGCACCCAGTACACCCAGGGCCCGGCAACCAACACCCGCACATGCCCAGCACCCCCACCACCCAGCACAGGGACATGCCCAGCACCCAGCACACCCAAAGACCATCACCCCCAGCGCCAAGCACCCAGCACCGCCATTGCCTAGCACCCGGACATGCCCAGCACCCAGCACCACCACCGCCCACCACTGCCAGCGCACAGTACCCAGCACCCGGACATGCCCAGCACTCAGACATGCCTAGCAGGCAGCTTCCCTGCTCCCCATCGCCCAGAACCTCCAGTGCCCATCACCCAGCACCCAGACATGCCCAGCGCCCACCACACAGCACCCACACTGCCCAACACCCACACATACCCAGCACAACCAGGGAAGAGCACACAGCACATGCACGTGCCAAGAAACAAGCACCCCCAGAGCACAGAACCCAGCAACTCCAGAGCACAGGCCCAGCGCCAGATATGCCCAGCACCCAGTACCTCCAGCACCAAGAGATACCCTGCACTCAGTTATGCATAGTACCCAGCAACACCAGGGCCCCGCAACCGCACCAGCCAGCACCCAGCAACCCGAGTGCCCAGCCCCCATCAACCTCAGGGCCCAGCCCCCAGCACTCGCACATTCCCAGCACCCAGCAACCCCACTGCCCAACCCACCCCCCGGACATGCCCAGCACACAGCACCCCCAGGGACCACCACCCCCAGCGCCCAGTACCCAGCACCTGGACATGCCCAGCACCCAAACATGCCCAGCACGCTACACACCAGAACACAGCAAACCAGCCCCCAACATCCCCAGTGATCAGCACGTAGCACCCGGACATGCCCAGCACCCAGCACGCCCAGCGCCCTGCACCCAGTACACCAAACACCCACCACCATACAGGTCTCGCAGCCAGCACCTCCCCAGTGCCCAGAAACCAGCATACCCAACACCCCCACAGCCCAAGAACCCGTTTACCCAGCATCCGGACATGCCCAGCACTCGGACATACACAGCACCCCCAGGGCCCAGCACTAACTCCTGGACAGGCGCACAACCCAGCACCCCAACCGCCAACAAACAGCACCTGGACATGCCCACCACTCAGCAGCCCCAGTGCCCAGCACCCAGCACCGCAACAGCCAGCATCCCCAGCGTCCAGCACCCTCACCGCCGACCACCCAGAACCCCAAGTGCCGAGCACACAGCATCCGCACATGCCCAGCACCTGGAGACGCCCAGCACCTGGTCATGTCCAGCAACTGAAATGCCCAAAGCCAGCACCCCTAGCTCCCAGCAGCCAGTACCCCCAGTGCCCAGCATCAGTCATGCCAAGGACGAGGACATGCCCAGCACCCAACACCCCAGTGGCCAACACCCAATACCCCCAGCACCCAGCAGCAAGACATACCCTGCACCCGCTTATGCATAGTACCCAGCACTCCCAGGGCCCAGCAACCAGCACCCACAGGACTTAGCACCCAGCAACCCCAGTGCCCAGCACCCAATACCCCCAGCTCCCAGTAGCCCCAGAACCCACCATCCAGCAGCAAGACATACCCTGCACCCGCTTATGCATAGTACCCAGCACTCCCAGCCCCCAGCAGTCGCGCTGCCCAGCACCCAGCAACCCCAGTGCACAGCACCCACTAACCCCAGTGCCCAGCGTCCCCAGCGCACAGCATCCGGCATATGGACATACCCAGCACACGGACATACCCACTAGCCAGCACCCCTAGTGCCCAGCACCCAAAACTCCCTCCATCCATCACCCAGACATGCCCAGTGCTCAGCGCCCCCAACAGCCAGGATCAGAAAATGCCCAGCAACAAGCACTCCCATGCCTACCACCGCCAGTGCCCAATAACCAGCACACAGACAATGCCCACCAGCCAGCATCCAGAACCCAGCGCCAAGCACTCAGTACACAGGCATGCCCAGCACCCTGATATGCATAGTCCCCAGCACCCCCACTGCCCAGCAGTCCCAGTGCCCCGGACCCATCACTTGGACATGCTCAGCACCCAGAGATGTCCAGCACCCCGCATGCCCAGTGCCTAGAACCCAGTACCCCCAATGACCAGCACCCAGCGCTCAGCACTGCCTGTAGCCCGCATCCACCACCCAGGCACGATCATCGCCTGCCCATTCCCAGCACCAAATCCTCCCAGTGCCCAGCACAGGGACATGGCGAGCACCCAGATATGCCCAACACCCAGCAACCGCAGCACCCAGACCTGTCCAGAACCCACTCCACTCAGGGCCTAGCACACAGTACCCCCACGACCCAGCACCGACACATGCCCAGCACCAAGCACTGCCAAAGATCCCAAGGGGTGCTAGGTGTGCTGGATGTTGCGCATTTGCGGTGCTGGAGATGGCTGGGTGCTGGGCAGCTGAGAAGGGGCTGTAAAGGGAAGGTGAGCGCTGCGAACATATTTCAGTCCTGGCAAAACGTGTGTGGGAGCTCGACGGGGCGCTTGTCTGCTTTGCAGTTGGGCTGCGGCAAGGTTGACGGTTGAGTGCTACGGCAAGCGCCTAGCCCCGGTGGTGGTGGGGACCTCAAAGGGCTGCCGGAGCAGGCGAGTGCAACGAACACAGGTTCCCTCTGTGTTGGAGCGCCATCTGGTGGGTAGACGTTTCAGAGCCTGGCTCTGCTGAAGGTAAGATGTAGGTTGATGCTTAGGTGGGAGACCAAAGAGAAGGGGGCAGGGGTTGGTGGGGCTGAGGAGGGGCTGACAAGAGATCGTGAGGGCCAGCATCAGCCTTCATTCCTGGCCACGTCTGCCCCAGAGCCCCACGTGGTGGGTGGCCGCTTCGGAGCTTGGCCCTGATGAGGAGAAGGGATATGTCGAGGATAACTGGGGGAACAGACACAGAGCGCCGGTATTGGTGGGGCTGCCTAGGGACTGCAAACGGAAGGCGAGGTCCGGCATCAGCCTTGATTCCTGGCTATCTCAATGCCAAGCCCCATGTGGAGTGTGGCCGCTTCGAAGCTTTGCCCTGATGAGGGTCAGGGCTAGGTTGAGGTTAGGTGGGAGAACAGGCACAGAAACACGGTGTTGGTGGGGGTGAGAAGGAGCTGCCAAGAGATCGTGAGGGCCAGCATCAACCTTGGTTCCAGGCTACTTCAGTACCTAAGCCCCACATGGGGAGTGGTCGCTTCGGAGCTTGGCTCCGATGAGGGTCAGGGATAGGTCGATGTTACGTGAAGCAGAGACACAGAGCCCCGGTGTTGGTGGGCCTGAGAAGGAGCTGCCAAGAGCCCGTGAGGGCCAGCATCAGCCTTGGTTCCTGGCTACTTCAGTGCCAAGCCCCATGTGGACGGTGGTCACTTCGGAGCTTGGCCCTGATGAGGGTCAGGGCTAGGTTGACGTTAAGTGGGAGAACAGGCACAGAGCCCCGGTGTTGGTGGGGCTGAGAAGGGGCTGCGCAATGATCGTGAGGGCCAGCATCAACCTTGATTCCAGGCTACTTCAGTACCTAACCCCACGTGGGGAGTGGTCGCTTAGGAGCTTGGCTCCGATGAGGGTAAGGGATATGTCGAGGATAAGGTGGAGAACAGAGACAGAGCCCCGGTTTTGGTGTAGCTACCAAGGGAAGGTGAGGGCCAGCATCAAGCTGGATTCCTGCTTACCTTAGTACCAAGATCCACGTGGATGGTGGCCGCTTCGGAGCTTGGCCCTGATGAGGGTCAGGGCTAGGTTGACGTTAAGTGGGAGAACAGGCACAGAGCCCCGGTGTTGGTGGGGCTGAGAAGGGTCTGCCAAGGGACCGTGAGGGCCAGCATCAGCCTTGGTTCCTGGCTACTTCAGTGCCTAGCTCCATGTGGCCGGTGGCCACTTCGGAGCTTGGCCCTGATGAGGGTCTCGGCTAGGTTGAGGTTAGGAGGGAGAACAGGCACAGAGCCCCGGTGTTGGTGGGGCTGAGAAGGGGCTACCAAGGGAAGGTGAGGGCTAAAATCAAGCTGGATTTCTGGTTACCTTAGTGCCAAGCTCCACGTGGAGGGTGGCCGCTTCGGAGCTTGGCCCTGATGAGGGTCAGGGCTCGGTTGAGGTTAGGTGGGAGAACAGGCACAGAACCCCGGTGTTGGTGGGGCTGAGAAGGGGCTGCCAAGGGACCGTGAGGGCCAGCATCAAACTTGATTCCAGGCTACTTCAGTACCTAAGCCCCACGTGGGGAGTGGTCGCTTCGGAGCTTGGCTACGATGACGGTAAGGGATACGTTGCTGTTAGGTGCGAGCAGAGACACAGAGCCCCGGTATTAGTGGGGCTGAGACGGGGCTGCCCTTCAGTGCCTGAGCCCCATGTTGAGGGTGGCCTCTTCGGAGCTTGGCTCCGATGAGGGTAAGGGATATGTCGAGGATAAGGTGGAGAACAGAGACAGAGGCCCGGTTTTGGTGGGGCTACCAAGGGAAGGTGAGGGCCATCATCAAGCTGTATTCCTGCTTACCTTAGTGCCAAGCTCCACGTGGAGGGTGGCCGCTTCGGAGCTTGGCCCTGATGAGGGTCAGGGCTCGGTTGAGGTTAGGTGGGAGAACAGGCACAGAGCCCCGGTGTTGGTGGGGCTGAGAAGGGGCTGCCAAGGGACCGTGAGGGCCAGCATCAGCCTTGGTTCCTGGCTACTTCAGTGCCTAGCTCCATGTGGCCGGTGGCCACTTCGGAGCTTGGCCCTGATGAGGGTCTCGGCTAGGTTGAGGTTAGGAGGGAGAACAGGCACAGAGCCCCGGTGTTGGTGGGCTTGCCTAGGGACTGCAAATGGAAGGTGAGGGCCAGCACCACCCTTGATTCCTGGCTATCTCAGTGCCAAGCCCCATGTGGAGTGTGGCCGCTGCGGCGCTTTGCCCTGATGAGGGTAAGGGATCTGTCGAGGCTAAGTGGGAGAACAGCTACAGAGCCCCGGTATTGGTGGGGCTGAGAAGGGGCTGCAAAGAGATCGTGAGGGCCAGCATCAACCTTGATTCCAGGCTACTTCAGTACCTAAGCCCCACGTGGGGAGTGGTCGCTTCGGAGCTTGGCTCCGATGAGGGTAAGGGATAGGTCGCTGTTAGGTGCGAGCAGAGACACAGAGCCCCGGTATTGGTGGGGCTGAGACGGGGCTGCCCTTCAGTGCCTGAGCCCCATGTTGAGGGTGGCCTCTTCGGAGCTTGGCTCCGATGAGGGTCTGGGCTAGGTTGAGGTAAGGTGGGAGAACAGGCACAGAGCCCCGGTGTTGGTGGGACTGAGAAGGGGCTGCGCAGTGATCGTGAGGACAAGCAGCTACCTTGGTTCTTGGCTGCCTCAGTGCCTAAGCCCCACATGAAGAGTGGTCGCTTCGGAGCTTGGCTCCGATGAGGGTAAGGGATAGGTCGCTCTTAGGTGCGCGCACAGACACAGAGTCCCGGTATTGGTGGGGCCGACAAGAGACCGTGAGGTCCAGCATAAACCTTTGTTCCTGGCTACTTCAGTGCCATGACCCATGGGGAGGGTGGCCGCTTCGGAGGTGGCCCTGATGAGGGTCAGGGCTAGGTTGATGTTAGGCAGGAGAACAGACAGAGAGCCACGGTATTGGTGGGGTGCCAAGGAAGGTGAGGGCCAGCATCAATCTTGATTCTTGGCTACCTCATTGCCAGGATCCACGTGGAGAGTGGTCGCTTCGGAGCTTGGCTCCGATGAGGGTAAGGGATATGTCGAGGATAAGGTGGAGAACAGAGACAGAGGCCCGGTTTTGGTGTAGCTACCAAGGGAAGGTGAGGGCCAGCATCAAGCTGGATTCCTGCTTACCTTAGTGCCAAGCTCCACGTGGAGGGTGGCCGCTTCGGAGCTTGGCCCTGATGAGGGTCAGGGCTCGGTTGAGGTTAGGTGGGAGAACAGGCACAGAGCCCCGGTGTTGGTGGGGCTGAGAAGGGTCTGCCAAGGGACCGTGAGGGCCAGCATCAGCCTTGGTTCCTGGCTACTTCAGTGCCTAGCTCCATGTGGCCGGTGGCCACTTCGGAGCTTGGCCCTGATGAGGGTCTC
>NW_027441622.1:5000-63899 GCF_964195595.1 Calonectris borealis
ATAATAGTCCTCAAGCAAGAGCTGTCAATGCCTGTAACAATTCCCCACCACCACCACCACCACCACCCTCCAATTGGCAATTTTGGTTAATAGGTATTAACAACACCCACTTAGTTTTGTACTTTCATTTGTTATTTCAGTTTTTACTGTGATTCCAATAGGGATACATTACTGCCTGTATTTTGTTTTTATAATTTTCAATTTAAAATTGGTCCATTGCTAATTCCAGTAGATTTTCCCATATTATTTTTTACATTTCAATTCTACAATATACTTGTACTACAGAGACAAAAATTACTCTCAGGTTGATCAAATACTTGCTACAATTACATTTATTCACTTCTCACTCTTTGAAATTCACTCTTTGAAATGCATTTGACCTCTAAAAATTCATCATTACCTTTACAGTCGGCGCAAGTATTTAGTGCCTGTGATTCTATACCTAGTAGTCTTTTCCACGTTTCTCCCTCCCATTACATTCTCAGTCTATTGCTTTACATCTCTGTTTGCCTCTTCGAGGCGACATCGTCTCCACAATTGGGATTCCTAGGCAGAAAGTGACCGAGCTCCGCTCATCTCAATGGGCCCCCTACTTCTGTGCTTGCGCACAAAAATAAAAAAAAAAAATCATAAAGTGTCATTACATCAGAAACTACAAAGCCCCTCAAAAGAATTTACAATCCTAACAGTAAACAATAAAGTTTAGCCCACCTGCTTCACAAGCTGGTCCTCTTCAACACTGACAACCTGCTCCAATTTCCCCACACCCTTCAACTGCAAGATCATCAATCATCTTCCCATGACCATTCGCTACACAACATACCTCCCTGCAATGACAGGCAAATGCCACATTCCAGCACAGCGCTCCCCAGGAATGGTGTTCCCAGAGGCCTTGAAAAAACCACCCTCTCTGCAAAAACTTCAGCCCGAGCCCAACCTCCACCCAAACATTGGCAATCAACTCCCTTACAGAGTTGCTGGGACCGGGGCAGGGGGGGAACACAACACACACACCCAACATACACACCCCTAGACGGGGGGGCAGGAGGGGTGGTGTGGAAATCCCTTGTCTAGGTTTTAATATAATTTTTTTTGTAACTCTCTGAACACAAAAAAACCACTCAACTCCACACACAACCTGCAAAGAAACATAAAAAAACACCACATAATGAAACAAGGTTATATACATTCAAAACACACCGCTCATTCAGCTACCACACAAGCTACCCCTCACTCTTGCCGATCCATTCTGCGACCAGCCTGCCACAATGGGACATCACCCCGTGTCTGCGCCGCTCCCCAGGAACAGCATTCCCAGAGGCCTCAAAAATCACCCTGCCTGCAAAAACCCCGGCCCAAGCCTGACGTCTGCCCAGACATTGGCGATGAACGTCACCTTGCAGAGCGGCCGGGACCGGGGGAAAAAAAACCCCAGCTGGGGGGGTAAAAAAAAGAAAAATCCCCCAGCCGGGGTTTTTTTTTTATTATAATTTAAAAAAAAAAAATACTACTCTCAACATTAAATACAACCTGCGATAAAATACTTCACACATACAAGATTAGGCACATTGAAAAACTAACACTCATTCAACAACCACTTGCTTCACCCCTCACTCAAAACACCATTGTTTCACCACCCACCTGCCACGATGGCATATTGCCCCCATTCTAGACCCATCCCCGGAACTGTCTCGCCACACACTTCAAAGCAACGTTGCCGTTCCGTACAACTCCAAAGTTTCAGCCTTCTTAACAGCAAGCCGAGGAAGACGCTTCGCTACATTCACCGGGCCTGCTCCTTCTTCACTTAATTTGGACGCTCTGGCAAGATGCGCTCGAGAATTTTCTCCACGGATCCAAATCACCCTGGGGCACCTGCAAAAAACTACAAAAGGGACTGTACACCCTGCTTAGCAATACCTACTGGCTATACAAAAAAACATCCCAGACAACCTCCATCCAAACAGCCTGTGCTAATCAAAGCATGTAAAGCAAGTCACCTGGATGCTGACCGATAGCTTGACATGACTAAAAGCCTGTCTTGTTTTGCATATGCCTTCTAACTGCAGATGGAAAAAAAACCACACCAGATATTAAGCCCTACATAGACAAGTTAAGGCAAGTTCAAGATACAGTCCACTCGACTACCTTGCAAACTGCCACTCCCAAGAGGCCAGAGTGCAGCCTCTAGCACCCACAAAACACAACGAAAGTAACTGTGGCCGCTCTCTAGAGCTACTTGCCCAGAGATGGACTGTACAGTCTTTGCCTAAAGAATCTGGCCAGATCAACATATCACCATATACCATAAAGCTATAATATATTTATTATTGCTACGCTCCCAGGCAGCGCAGCTCCAACCCTGACACACAGACAGAGACTGCACGCAGACGCCACAATGTGATCGTGAGACACGAGAAGACCACAAGCGAGAATGACTGCCGTAGGGAAGATGCCTCCAGCACAGAAGCCCTAAGGTGCCACAATGGCACAAATGCTCTATAGCGCCCCAGGAAAGAGAGTCAACTGCCACAGCCCATGAGAGAAAACTACCATCAAACCCAGAACGATGGATGCATGAGAAGCTGGGCTTTAAGACCGTTAAGGACACGCGGGTGAAACCTCTAAAGACAACTGTGGAAACAGAACTCCTGAGAGCAGAGCTGCTGGCACCACCTGGCTCACCGCCGCAAGAGATACCCCTCAGAAACATCTATGATGCAACGCTGACCAGGCATGTCCATGCTTGAAGCTACAACGGCAAGATAAGAAGGGCTCAACAGGCACTATGCTGATGAGACAATGCATTTGAGACCCTGGGGAGGGCTACCGAGGCGCCTGCTGATCTTAAAGAGCTATGGAGACATCAAGGCCTGAGAAAACTACGGTAGAAGACACAGAAGAGAGTCCTCAGAAACTACACAACACCACAGACGCAGGCTGGAACTGCCAAGCCCGGCACACACCAGCATCATGCTGAAGAATAACCCGCTCCCTTTACACCTTCCCAAAAGGGACTGTTGCTGGACAGTTCTCTCCCCTACGCTAACTTCATAACTCCTTCCTGCAATTCCCAACCTTGTTCCCTCCCCAGCCCTGGTCCCTCAACTTAGTTTTCAGAGGGCCAGGGATCTCAATCCATCTTAAAAAAAAAAAAAGAAAACAAACCCAAAACACTAACTAGGATGTTGCTGCACTCACCTGGTTCCTCTTTATATGCAAAAAAAAAGCCACACCCACACCAAAAAAAACCCCACCAAACCACAAGAGTACTAGTATTCAGCATCACACTAGCCTCCTCCTCAAAAGCACCATAGTGCTCTGCTTACCTGCTCCACACTAATTCCAAAGTCAGATGCTGCAACTGTCACTCGTCGCACCCAAGATGTCAAGAGACACAAAGTTACCGTTGCGCTTGGGCGAAATCACCAGCCCCACGCTCCTCCTCGCCAGCACAGCTCCCGCAAAACCAAAAGGTAAATGGTTAACCGAGATGCCATGTCATACTTGCTTATTAAATGGTGACTCAGCCGACAACCTCCTCACCTTCTCCGACCGCTTCTCAGTGGGCAGCTATGCCCCTCTGAGGCTACCTGCGGCATGTGGAAAAACCCAAACTAAAAGCACAGCCTGCCTGCAGCAATTCTCATCTTCCCCACCTTTACCTTGGCCTTTACCTGCACACCCAGCCCCCATCATTTGGGGCTGCCATGTTGAAGCTTGTGTACCACCTGTAAAGCCCAAACAGCAGGTAAAGCTTATAACTTCACCGACAATACACACCTGAAAAGTAACTGCTACTTCAGCCCACGAGTCATTGCTCAACTTGCCTGAGTTAACTCCCACGCCCATATCCCACTTGCCTCATTGCTTTGCATCTTCGGGAAAAAAAAACCACAACATTATGCAGTCATACAACCAACAAGACTCACCTTCCCTCCAACACCAAAGGCTGACGCGCTTTAATCACAGAATCACAGAATACCAAGTTGCAAGGGACCTCAAGGATCATCCGGTCCAGCCTTTCTTGGCAAAAGCACGGTCTAGACGAGATAGCCCAGCACCCCGTCTGGCCAAATCTTACAAGTGTCCGATGTTGGGGAATCTGCCGCTTCCCTGGGGAGATTATCCCAATGGCTGATTGTTCTCATTGTGAAAAGTTTTCCTTTTGTGTCCAATCGGAATCTCCTCAAGAGTAACTTGTACCCATTACCACTCATCTTTTCCATGTGACTCCTTGTAAAAGGGGAGTCTCCATCATCTCTGTAACCACGATTTACCTACCGGAACATGGTGATGAGGTCTCCCCTAAGCCTTCTTTTCTCAAGACTACACACAATTCTCTCAGCCTTTCCTCATGTATCAGGGTTCCCAGTCTTTTGATCATATTTGTGGCCCTTCTCTGGACCCTCTCCAGCCTGTTCACATCTTTTTTTGTATAATGGGGACCAACACCACACACAGTATTCCAGGTGTGACCTGGTGAGCGCCGAGTAGAGGGGGATGATGACTTCTATATCTCTGCTGGTGATGCCCTTGTTGATGCAATCCAGCATCATCTTGGCCTTCTTTGCTGCAGCAGCACACCGTTTGCTCAGATTTAGCTTGTTCTCCACCGGGACCCCCGGGTCCCTTTCCACAGCTGCTCCCCAGCTGGATAGTTCCCAGCCTGTACCGCACTCCTGGATATGCTTTCCTAGGTGCAAGACCTAACTTTTGACTTTGTTGAACTTCATAAGGTTCTCATTAGACCATTCTTCCAGCCTATCCAAGTCTTCCTGCAGAGTGGCTCTCCGCTCCAAAGCGTTCGCTTGCCCACTCAGTTTGGTATCATCATCAAGCTTCATCAGGGTACGCTCGATCCCATCATCCACATCACTTATGAAGATATTTAACAGTGTTGGGCCCAATATCGATCCCTGGGGGATCCCGCTTGTGACAGGTTGCCAGTTTGAAAAGGAGCTATTTACTACCACCCTCTGGGGGTTGCCTGTCAGCAAGTTCCCCACCCACCAAACAGACCGCTTGTCTAGACTGTAACACATCACTTTCTCTAGGAGGCTGTGGGAAACCATATCAAAAGCCTTGGAGAAATCCAGGACCATGTCCACCGCTCGCCCCACATCAACCAAGCAGGTCACTTTGTCATAGAAGGCAATCAGGTTTGTCAAGCATGATCTGCCCTTGGTGAATCCATGCTGGCTTTTCCCAATCATGTGCTTCATTGGACTTGTGGTACCACACAGGAGGATTCAATCCACAGCTTTCCCAGGGACTGAAGTATGACTGATGGGCTTACAATTTCCTGGATCCTCCTTTATGCCCTTCATGTAGATGGCGTGACATTAGCCTTCTTCCAGTCTTCTGGGACATCACCCAATCTCCGCAACTTCTCAAAGATTATGGAAAGCAGCCTTACCACAACCTTCTTACGGTGCTACACTCGCCTCCTCTGTCACTCTTTGGTGTATGGCTCCTTCCTAGGTATCTGCAAAAACAATAATATCAAACAAGTCACCCGGTTGCAGAGCAATAGCTTAACAATTCCAAAAGTCTTGTTTCCATTTAAGAATCAATCTGCTTCACTACCCCTGAACAGCCCCTCCCACACGGCTCGGCTCATCCCCATAAAACACCATTGCAAGAGCTGTCCACACAGCCTGCCAACAGCTACCGAGTCCGAGATGACTGTACAACCGTTGCCTCGACGGTCTAGGCATATCAACATATTAACCATAGACTCTTATGGCTATTCCACCTCCCCCTGACTCTACACTCCCAGGCAGGGCTGCTCCAAGCCACACACACATGCACAGACCAACACTATACAGAACACTACAAACAACGCGCCTCAAAGAGGAGAGAAAACTCTCGGCAAGAAGAATGACACCTAAACGGAAGACGCCGTCGGGCAAGAAGACCTGCAGGGCTGTGACATGACGAGGCTCTATGGCAACACCAGAGAAAGAGTAGAACGTCATGACCCATGACAAGAAGCTGCTTTCAAAACTGAGAAGATGTATGCGCAAGAAGCCTGGCCTCTAGACCTAAGAGCGTAAGGATGCAGGGAAACAATCCCAGTCTGCAAAAATAGATGTCTAGAGAGCAGAGCTGCTCACGCAGCCGGGAAGGCTGCCGCAAAAGAGGACCGTCGAGAAACTTCGAGACACGAGACCGATCCACGCTTTCAGCTTGTAACGCAAGAAAAAAAGCGCCCTATTGGCCCTATGCCAATGAGTACAGGCGTTCAAGATCCTAGGGATGGCGCCTGAGGCATGTGCTGTGCTCCTCGAGCGCAAAGAGGACATCGAGACTCGAGGAAGGCCTAGGACACAGAAGACAGACCACACAAACTGCACAACAACAGACACAGGCTGGAACTGCCCTGCCCGGCTCATACTAACATCATGCTGATAAGTAACCTGCTCCCTTTAACTGCCCAAGAGGGACTGTCCCTGGACAGTCCCCTGCCCTACACTGTCTTTAAAACCCCTTCATACAATTGCCAACCCGGTCCCCTCCCTCCCTCGACCGATCTCCAGCACCAGTGCCTCAACTTAGCTTTCAGAGGACCGGGAGTCTGAATCCATCCTCTACAGGAAAAACCACAATCAGCCCACTGGGTTAATCCTGCAGTCGCCAGGTTCCTCTTCATCACCTGCAAAAAACAAACACCAATGCATGCACAACAGTGCCGCCAGTCAGCATCACATCCGTCAACATGGACCTTTCCCACAACATCCTCCACCTCAGACACACCATTGCATTCCACTCACCTGCTCCACGCCGATTCCAGAGGCGGACGCTGCAGCTGTCATCGCTTGTGATGCCTAGGATACCAAGAGACACAAAGTTACCATTGCACTTGCCAGAAACCCCCAGCCCCATACTCCTCCTCTCTACTACCCAGCTCACCTCAAATGCTCATCCAATTCCAAAGGCAGCCCGCACGGCACCTGCAAAACCACAGAGAAACACTTCAGTTGCCACGTAACACTTTGCTATTAGACGCCAACCCGGCCCACAATCGCCTCACCTTCTCGGACCCCTTCGTCAGCATGCGGCAGAGGCACCCCTTTGAGCCTGCGTGCGACACCTGCAAAAACCCAAGCGTAAAGGCACGTGCTGAGATACTGCCTGAAACTGCAGCCTGCCCACAGTGATTCCTATCTCCCTCTCCTTTACCTTGGCCGCTCAGCTGAGCGGCCTCCATCAGCTTGGGTTGCCACATTGAAGCTTGCGCACCACCTGTAAGACACAAACAACAAGGCTTGCTTATAACTTCACCAGCAATACAACACCTGAAACATAACCGCTACTTCAGCCCACCAATCACCGGTCACCTTGCCCGAGTCAGCTCTGGTGCCCATATCCCACATTGCTCTTTGCTTTACACCTTCAAATTAAAAGAAAAATAGAAATACCATAATGTAGTCGTATAGCCACCAGTCACATCTTCCCTCTAATACCACCCACCAACCCACCTTCTTCTAGTGCTCCGCTCGCCTCTTGACCATCGCCCTGCACTGCTCATCCCTCTGCATCTGCAAAAACAATATTGAATGAGTCAGCCGGATGCAGAGCAATAGTTTAATAATTCCAGAGGACTTATTTCCGTGTAGGAATACTATCTAGAATCTAACTATACATCCTATCATTAAACAAAATTTAGAAGTCAAACATTTAGCCCTACACATACAAGCCTTAACACCTTTGAGACTCAATTTCCTTCACTACCCCTGAACAGCCCCTCCCACACGGCTCGGCTCATCCCCATAAAACACCATTGCAAGAGCTGTCCACACAGCCTGCCAACAGCTACTGAGTCCGAGATGACTGTACAACCGTTGCCTCGACGGTCTAGGCATATCAACATATTAGCCATAGACTTTTATGCCTTCCCGGTAATCTACCAGGTAGATAACGCGGGGGCTATGACTGGGGTGCATCAGGCCCTAGATTGGAAAATATTAAATCAATTGCGAAACACAGTTAATGTGCAAGGCAAATGCTAAACTATATCTGGGGTAGCGGAATGCTATGTCCAGAAGATATTAAGAACATAATGAGGCCTATTTTGAAGCAATCACAACAATTACTTTGGCAAGCTCACTGGCAAAGACTTTGTGAAATATCTGCGCACTTGCCCCGAGCCCCAAATGATCATTTAGCTGGAGTAACTGTAGAACAACTAATGGGTATAGGTCCTTTTGCCTCTGTAGAAATGCAGATGCAAACTGGTCCAGACGTGTTGTTAGAATCTATGAAATTAGCACGAGAAGCCTTGCAGAAAGTTAAAACTACACCAGCTCCTCCCTCATATATATCAATTAAACAAGGAAGAGAGGAGCCTTTTGCATCTTTTGTAGATAGAGTCACAGACGCTATTGACCACGCAGATATGGCAGATTTTATGAAAGGACCTTTGCTGAGACAGTGTGTATTAGAGAATTGTAATACTTATACGAAGGGCATCCTTGTCACCTTACCCTTAGACGCCACCATAGAAGTCATGTTAGAGCGAATGAGTAGAGTTCCTGTAGGAGCTCAAGCCATGTTAGTTGAAACAACCAGAGAACTAGGGGAAAAATTAGTCAAGGCGCAGGGACAGGCGTTTGCAGCTCTTGCCCCACTGAAGCCTCCGGATGCCCACCAAAGTAAGACGACTGGCCGACGACAGTATAAGTGCTTCCGATGTGGCTACCCAGGACATCTGCGTCGACAATGTCGGGAGCTGCCAGAACTGTCAAATGAATAATCATAATACTACGGTCTGCCGGCGTTCGGGAAACGGGAAACCGAGCGCCAAGAGCCGCAGCGCACCGACACCAATCGCGGCTCCGGTCACCTTCAGGCCAACGGCAGCCCCCAACCAAACGACAGTGCAGAGATACCAGACGCCATTGCCCAGCTTCGACCAGCAACCCAACTTCGACCAGCAACCAGGGGGAGCCTCGGATTGGATCTGGCAACAGCAGTAGATGTCACGCTAATTGACGACCGGCCGCGAAAAATTGCTACAGGAATTAAAGGGCCCATAGTTATCAATGGACAATCTCATGGAGCGTTGTTGTTGGGGCGATCATCCAGTGGTCTCCAAGGACTTTTTATATTACGAGGACTTATCGATTGTGATTCAAAAACTCAGTACCCACATCGTTGACCAAGCAGTGGATCGTATTGACCCTGACTTACCTGTGGACTTAACCGTTTTGCACGGCCCCACACATTTTATTGGTGCACTCACGCAGTACAAAAAGAAAAAGGGGGAGACTGTGAGAGTATTAGAATGGATATTTACCGGAATGCAACCAAAGACTACAATTCAAGATAACGACACGTTTGATTGAAATGTGCTAGATTGAATTTATAGCTGTTACTGCTGTTTAGCTATTAATTCGCAGGCTCTTTTGCTTGCCATGGGCCTTGCTTGCCTTAATGTGTATTAGAGTCTTGTGCTCGTTAGTGGCTGCTTTTTTGCTCTCGCTGCTTGCTGTACTGCTGCACTGCTTATCGTCTTACTGTGCTGTGCCTGGGAACATTCTGATAACAGCAATAGGGATGCGCCTGGGCCGGCAGATGGCCAGGGCATCGCTGCTGCTTCTGTGCTGCTGTGCTGGACAGGCTGGAACTGCAGCGTGAACTCGAATCAAAGGGACTGTGACCTGTGGCTGAGTCCATGCGGGACAGGACACCCCGAGGTGTCTGTGACTGTGGATAAGCCCATGCCCAAGCAGCAGGAACCACCTGAACCAACGGAGGACAAACTTTACAAGGAGCAGCGCAAGTGCAGCAGTGACCCGACCTGAGCCGGCTTTGGTGCCCAGTAACTCCATGCAACGCACCACCTCTGCTGACCTGAGTGACCACCATAACAGATGGAGCCCAAAGTCATGGACTAAATGAATGCAGTGGACATTTTGTGTACATTTATGGATATTTTATGGACATTTTACAGGGGATTGTGTGGGCCTGTCCTACGTGTAGCCACCATGGGCCTGGTCTCGGAATCGGCGTGAATCCCAGGGGACTCGAGGCCAGAGAATTGTGGCAAGTGGATGTGACTCACGTTGCTGACTTTGGCAGACTGAGATATATACATGTTACGATTGACACCTATAGCAAATTTATATGGGCCACGGCACAAACAGGAGAACGAGCACTGCACGTAATGCGACATTTGACTAGTTGTTTTGCAGTTATGGGAGTGCCACAAACGATAAAAACTGACAATGGCCCTGCATACACAAGCGCCAAAGTGAAACGTTTTTTCCAAACGTGGGGAGTGCGACATACTACTGGTATTCCACACTCACCCACGGGACAAGCTATCATTGAAAGGACGCATCAAACGCTGAAACAATATTTGCAAAAATTTAGGGAAATCTCAGATGTACAAGAAAGACTTGTTAAGACTCTTTTTGTGCTAAATCATTTATGTATTTTTGCAGATCAGAAAGAGCCACCAGCATGGGTGCATGGTTATCCTAAAGAAAATAAGGATGACAAGCCAGTTTTCGTTATGTATAGAGATCCAGCAACCGGACTGTGGAAAGGTCCAGCAGAAGTGAAGTATATGGGTAGAGGTTATATGTGTGTACTTACTCCCACAGGGCCGAAGTGGATTCCAAGCCGCTGGACCAAAGCTGCTGTTGCTGATGATGATCAATGCAGCTCTGTCTGTACTGATCCCAGCGATGCCGTTGCCCAGCCGTGCGAACTTATGGGTGGCGTGGGCGAATAAAACTGGGACGACAGACTTTTGCCTGAGTTCAGCTACGGCAACTGAGCCCTTTAAAACATGTCTGATAGGCTTTCCTGAAATTATTGCCAGAGATTTTGATAATTGGACGTCTGTAACAGTTAATTGTATAAATGTTACTGTAGCAAATTGCTCGGTACAACTAATAAGAGCCCTAAATCACACTCTCCCTTGGGACCCCCAAGAAATTGACCTTTTGGGGTCAGAAAAAATTGGAAATGCAACTGATAACGTTACTACTCAGACATGTTTTGTGTTTGGCAGCTTTAGCCGCTTTGCCGCACAGGCCCAGACCTTTCAGTCATTGATCGGCATAAGCAGCCGCACTGATGATAACAACCCTTTTGTTAATACCACCGGTTGGACTGTTGTTTCACCTTTTACGAAAGGATTCGAAATAGGCCAATATTGTGGGAATTATAACGCTTCCAAAACACTCAGTGCCTATGGACGGAGTATGAAGGGAACCAATAACTCTTTGTGGAACAATGATACGGCCAAAGCTCTTCCCCCCGGATATTTTTTGATCTGTGGGGATCGAGCATGGCCTGGCATTCCAAAGAACGCCTTTGGAGGGCCTTGTTATGTAGGTAAATTAACTCTGCTCACAGTTAGCTGACAAAGTTGGCTCAATATACCTACAGTAGCGACAAATCGACACAAAAGGTCTATACATCAATTGCAAGCAGATTGTAACAACAATATAGAATTATGGTCAACCACAGCCAAGGTATTTGCTTCCCTAGTGCCCAACATAGGCACTGAGCAAGCGCTGGCTTGGTATTTTATTAACAATTATAGTTATAGTAAAAATAGCATATCACTGTATTTTAAATAATGTTGTAAAAATGAACCACAATGTACTGGTGGTCCAAAAAGAAAAAGGGGGAAATGTTGGAGAAAGTTAGCCAGACTAGGCCGCGGTGGGAAAATTCTGAGTCATGCTGACAAGGGAGAAAAGAAAGTCATGCTGACCTTGCTCTGTGCAGATAAGCAACTTTGAGAAAGTACAGTATAAGAAAAACAGGATGGAACCCGGACCACGTAGCAGTAACCGAAAGTAGGAGGAATATGATAATGTAATTTTTAGAGCTAAGCCAATGATTGTGAGACAAGTATGCATAAGGTAGAACTTAGTGTATAAATATGTGTAGGGTTTTACAATAAAGTTGAAGCTGGCCTTATCCCTCACATTGAGTCGACTGCCTGCCTTCCCTCGCTCGTCGCAGAACCCTACAAACAACATGGCTTAAAGAGGAGAGAAAACTCTTGGCAAGAAGAATGACACCCGGATGGAAGACACCGCTTGGCAAGACGACGCATGGGACTGCGACAGTGATGTGAGGAGGCTCTGAGGCAACCCCAGAAAGAGTAGAACGTCATGGCCCGTGACAAGAAGTTATTCTCAAAACTGAGAGGATGTACAAGCAAGAAGCCTGGCCTCAAGACCTAAGAGCGTAAGGATGCAGGGAAGAAATCCCAGTCCATGAAAAGAGACGGCTAGAGAGCAGAGCTGCTCACGCAGCCGGGAAGGATGCCGCAAAAGAGGACCGTCTGGAAACTTCGAGACACAAGACCGATCCACGCTTTCAGCTTGTAACGCAAGGAAAAAGCGCCCTATTGGCGCTATGCCAACGAGTACAGGCATTCAAGATCCTAGAGATGGCGCTGGAGGCTTGTGCTGTGCTCCTCAAGCACAAAGAGGACATTGAGACTTAAGGAAGGCCTAAGACACAGAAGACAGACCACACAAACTACACAACAACAGACACAGGCTGGAACTGCCCTGCCCGGCTCACGCTAACATCATGCTGATAAGTAACCTGCTCCCTTTATCTGCCCAAGGGGGACTGTCCCTGGACAGCCCTTTGCCCTAACTAACTTTAAATGCACCTTCCTGCCGTTGCCAATCTTGTCTCCCTGCCCCCTCCCCAGCCATCGTCCCTCAACTCAGCTTTCAGAGGGCCGGGAGGTCTGAATCCATCCTTGACAAAAAACACATTGGCTAGCTGATATTTTCCTGCAGTCACCAGGTTCCTCTTCAGGATCTGGAAAAAAAAACACCAACCAACACACACACCAGCAGTAAGCATCATGACAGTAGACGCCACTCTCTTCCACAACACCCTCATCCTCACAAGAGCCCTGGCATTGCACTTGCCTCTTCCACGCCGATTCCAGAGTGGGACACTGCGGCCGCCATTACTTGTGACACCTAAGATACCAAGACACACAAAGTTAACATTGCGTTTGTGAGAAATCACCAGTCCCATGCTCCTCCTCTCTACCCCCCAGCTCACCTCAAATGCTCATCCAATTCCAAAGGCGGCCCACACGGCACCTGCAAAACCACAGAGAAACACTTTGCTGAGTTGCCGTCTAATACTTTAGACGCCAACCTGGCCCACAACTGCCTCACCTTCTCGGACCCCTTCGTCAGCATGTGGCGGCGGCGTCCCTCCAAGCCTGCGTGCGGCACCTGCAGAAACCCAAGCGAAAAGGCACGTGCTGAGATACTGCCTGAAACTGCAGCCTGCCCACAGTGTTTCCTATCACCCTCTCATTGACCTTGGCCACTCAGCTGTCCAGCCTCTATCATTTTGGGTTGCAACATTGAGGTTTGTGCACCACCTGTAAGAGACCCAAAGAACATGGGTTGCTTATAACTTCACCAGCAATACAACACCTGAAGCATAACCGCTCCTTCAGCTCACCAATCACCGCCCACCTTGGCCGAGTCAGCTCCAGTGCCCATATCCCACGGTCCTCCTCCCTTTGCACCTTCAAATAAAAAAAAAAATACAGTAGTGTAGTCATATAGCCACCAGTCACATCTTCCCTCTAATACCACCCATCAATCCTCCTTCTTTTAGTGCTCTGCTCATCCCTCTACATCTGCAAAAACAATATTGAATGAGTCACTCGGATGCAGAGCAATAGCTTAACAATTGCAGAAGACTTGTTTCCATGCAGGAATACTATCTAGAATCCAACTATACTTCCTGCCATTAAACAAATTTTATAACTCAAACATTAAGTCATACACATGCAAGCCTTAACGCCTTTGAGATTCAATTTCCTTCACTAACCCTGCACAGCACCTCACACATGGCTCAGCTCATCCCCATAAAACGTTATCAAAAGAGCTGTCCATGCAGCCTGCCAACAGCTACTGAGTCTGAGATGACTGTACAGCCTTTGCCTCAACAGTCTAGGCATATCAACATATTAACCATAGACTATTATGGCTATTCCACCTACCCCCGACTCTACACCCCCAGGCATAGCAGCTCCAAGCCACACACACACACACGCACAGACCAACACTACATGGAACCCTACAAAAAATGCACCTCAAAGAGGAGAGAAAACTCTTGGCAAGAAGAATGACACCCAGATAGAAGATACTGTCGGGCAAGACGACCTGTGGGACCATAACGGTGACGTGAGGAGGCTCTGTGGCAACCCCAGAAAAAGGAGTAGAACCTCACGGCCCGTGACAAGAAGATACTCTCAAAACTGAGAGGATGGATGTGCAAGAAGCCTGGCCTCAAGGCCTAAGAACCTAAGGATGCAGGGAAGAAATCCCAGTCCGTGAAAATGGACAGCTGGAGAGCAGAGCTGCTCACGCAGCCAGGAAGGATGCTGCAAAAGATGACCATCCGGAAAGTTTGAGACACGAGACTGATCCACACTTTCAGCTTGTAATGCAAGAAAAGAAGTGCCTATCAGGTGCTATGCTGATGAGTGAAGGCATTCAAGGCCTTAGGGATGGTACCCATGCCCCTCAAGCACAAAGAGCAATGAGGACATCGAGACCTGAGGAAGGCCTAAGACACAGAAGACAGACCACACAAACTACACAACAGACAGGCTGGAACTGCCCTGCCCAGCGTCATAGTGAAGAGTGGCCAGCTCCCTTTATCTGCCCAAAGCAGACTGTTCCTGGACAGCCCCCTGCCCTACACTACCTTTAAAACCCCTTCATGCAATTGCCAACCTTGTCCACTAAGCCTTATCCACTAGCTCCCCCTGATTCCTCTCCAGCACCAGTGCCTCAAAACTTAGCTTTCAGATGGCCAGGAGACGGAATCCATCCTCAACATGGAAAACCAGTCAGCCCACTGGATTAATCTTGCAGTCGCCAGGTTCCTCTTCATCACCTGCAAAAAACAAACACCAGTGCATGCACAACAATGCCATCAGTCAGCATCACATCAGTCAACATGGACCTTTCCCCCAACATCCCTCACCTCAGACATGCTGTGGCATTCCGCTCACCTGCTCCACGCTGATTCTAGTATCAGAGGCTGCAGCTGTCATCGCTTGTGGCGCATATGGTACCAAGAGACACGAAAGCACCTGTCCTGTGCTCCTCCTTTCTGCTACTCAGCTCACCTCAAACACTCATCCAGTTCCAAAGGCAGCCCGCTCAGCACCTGCAAGATCAGGGAGAAGCATCATGGAGAAGATTCACAGAGTTGCTATGTAATACTTTGCTACGAGATGCCAACCCGGCCCACAATTGCCTCACCTTCTCAGGCCCCTTGTCAGCACACAGCAGCAGAACCCCTCCAAGTCTGCATGCAGCACCTGCAGAAACCCAAGCAAAAAGGCACATGCTGAGATACTGCCCGAAACTGCAGCCTGCCCACACCAATTCGTGTCTCACACTCCTTTACCTTGACAGCTCTCCCACCTGGCCTCTGTCAGCTTTGGTTGCCACGTTGATGTTTGTGCACCACCTGTAGACCCAAACAACATGCATTGCTTATAACTTCACCAGCAATACAACACCTGAAAAATAACCGCTAATTCAGCCCACCAATCACCACTCACCCGCTCGCCTTACCCAAGTCAGCTCCGGTGCCTATATCCCACATTGCTCTTCACTTTGTCCCTTCAAATTAAAAAAAAAAACCACTGTAATGTAATCATATAGCCACCAGTCACATCTTCCCTCTAATACCACACACCAACCCATCTAGTTACAGCACTCTGCTCCGCTCTCCTCTGTCGCCCTGTGGTGCGCAGCTCGTCCCTCTGCATCTGCCAAAAACATAATGATCGAACAAGTCACAGGGTTGCAGAGCAATAGCTTAACAATTCCAGAGGACCTGTTTCCTGTTAAGAACACCATCTAGAATCCAAACAAACATACATCCTGCCGTTAAAAAAAAAAACAAACCCAACCGACAACGTTGAAGCCCCACACATACAACACCTTTGAGATTCAATCTGTTTCACTACCCCTGAACAGCCCCTCCAACACAACCCTGCTCATCCCCATAAAAGCTATTGAAAAAGCTGACCAAGCAGCCTGCCGATGGCTACTTGATCTGAGATGACTGCACAACCTTGGCCTCAACAGTCTAGGCATATCTACATATTAGCCATAGACTCTTGTCGCTATTCCACCTACCCCTGACTCTACACCCACGGGCAGGGCGGCTCCAAGCCAAACGCACACACGCACAGACCGACAGTACACGGAATGCTACAGACAACATGCCTCAAAGGCGAGAGAAAACTCTTGGCAAGAATGACAACACCCGGACAGAAGACGCCATCAGGCGAGACGACCCGCAGGACCATGACGGTGATGTGAGGAGGCTCTATGGCAACCCCAGAGAAAGTATAACGTCGTGGCCCGTGACAAAAAGTTGCTCTCAAAACTGATAAGATGTACGTGCAAGAAGCCTGGCCTCAAGACCTAAGAGCGTAAGGATGCGGGGAAGAAATCCCAGTTCGCAAAAAAAGTGGATGGCTAGAGAGCAGAGCCGCTCAAGCAGCTGGGTAGGATGCCACAGAAGAGGACCATTGGGAAATTTCCCAGATGGGAGACGAATCCGCGCTTTAAGCTAGTAATGCAAGAAAACAGGCACCTGATTGTCACTATGCTGATGAGTACAGGCGTTCGAGACGCTCGGGATGGTGCCCAGGCACGTGCCGTGCTCCTCGAGCGCAAAGAGTAACATGGACACCAAGACCCGAAGAAGGCCTAAGGCGCAGAAGACAGACCACACAAACTACACAACAACAGACACAGGCTGGAACTGCCCTGCCTGGCCCACGCTAGTGTCATGCTGAAGAGTAGCCGTCTGCCTTTAACTGCCTGAAGCAGACTGTTCCTGGACAGCTCTCTGCCCTACACTGTCCTTAAAACCCCTTCATGCAATTGCCAACCCAGTCCCCTCCCTCACCCAGCGCCAGTGGCCCAACTTAGCTTTCAGACGGCCAGGAGTATCGATCCGTCCTCAACAAGGAAAACCACAATCATCCCACTGGATTAATCCTGCAGTCACCAGGTTCCTCTTCAGTATCTGAAAAAAAAAACCCAACCAAACAAAAATCAATGCATGCACAACAGTGCCGTCAGTCAGCATCACGTCGGCCAACATCAACCTTCCCACAACACCCGCCACCTCAGATGCGTGTGGCATTCCACTCACCTGCTCTGTGCTGATTCCAGAGTCAGACGATGCGGCTGTAGTCGCTTATGATGCCTAGGGTACCAAAAGACACAAAATTACCGTTGCACTTGCCAGAAATCACCAGCCCCATGCTCCTCCTCTCTATTACCCAGCTCACCTCAAACGCTCAGCCAATTCCAAAGGCAGCCCCCACAGAACCTGCAAAACCAGAGAGAAACACTTCGCTGACTTGCCATATAATACTTTGCTATTAGACGCCAGCCCGGCCCACAACTGCCTCGCCTTCTTGGACCGCTTGTCAGCACACGGTGTCACCCCTCCGAGCCCGTGTGCGGCGCCTGCAAAAACACAAGCTAGAAGGCACATGCCGAGATACTGCTGGAAACCGCAGCCCATGCCGATCTCTGTGTCTTCCGCTCCTTTACCTGGACAGCTCGCCCATCCAGCCTCTGTCAGCTTGGGTTGCCACCCTGAGGTTTCTGCACCGCATGCAAGACGCAAACAACACAGATTGCTTATAATTACATCAGGAATAGAACACCTGAAGAATAACTGCTACTTCAGCTCACCAACCGCTGCTCACCTTGCCCAAGTAAGCTCCGGTGCCTATATCCCATGTTGCTCCTCGCTTCGCACCTTCCAATTAAAAAAAACTTTACTATAATGTGGTCATATAGCCACCAGTCACATTTTCCTCCTAAAACCACACGCCAACCCACCTCGTTACAGCGCTCCGCTCTTCCATCACCCTTGGGTGTGCAGCTTGTCCCTCTGCATCTGCAAAACCAATATCATCAAACAAGTAACCCGGATGCACAGTGATAGCTTAACAATTCCAGAGGACTTGCTTCCTGTTAGGAATACCATCTAGAATCAAACTACAGCCTGCCATTAAACGAAAGATATAAATCAAACATTAAGCCCTATGCATACAAGCCTTAACACCTTGGAGGTTCCATCTGCTCAACTACCACTATAGCTCACTCTCCCACACAGCTCCAGTCATCCCCTCTGCACCTGCAAAACACTACAGAAATTGCTTTCCTCACCTGCTGCTGACAGCTACTCAGTCAAGATGACTGCACAACCTTTGCCTCGATAGTCTAGGCATATCAACATATTAACCGTAGACTCTTATCGCTGTTCTAACTACCCCTGACTCTACACCCACGGGCAGGGCGGCTCCAAGCCAAACGCACACACACACAGACCGACACTACACGGAACGTTACAAACAACACACCTCAAAGGTAAGAAAACTCTCGGCGAGAAGAATGACACCCAGACGGAAGATGTTGTCAGGCAAGACTACCCATGTCACGGTGACGTGAGGAGGCTCTACGGCAACCCCAGAGAAAGAGTAGAACATCGTGACCCATGACAAGAAGTTACTCTCAAAACTGAGAAGACGTACACACAATAAGCCTGGCTTCGAGACCCAAGAAAGGTAAGGATGGAGGGAAATGATCCCAGTCAGCAAAAATGGACAACTGTACAGTAGAGGTGCTCACACAGCCAGGAAGAACGCCGCAAAAGATGACCATCTGGAAAAATCCAGGATGCGAGAGCGATCCACGCTTTAAGCTAGGAACGCAAGAAAACAAGCACCCGATCGGCGCTACGGCGGTAAGTACAGGCATTCGAGGCCCTAGGAATAGCGCTCGAGACCTGAGGACGAATCTAAGACACAGAAGACAGACCACACAAACTACACAACAGGCTAGAACTGCCCTGCCCAGCACATGCTGGTGTCATGCTGAAGAGTAACCCGCGCCCTTTACCCGCCCAAAGGAGACTGTTCCTGGACAGCCCTTTGCCCTACAGGAAATTTAAATCCCCATTCCTGCAATTGCCAACCTTGGCCCCTGCCCCCTCGCCAGTGCCAGTCCCTCAACTTAGCTTTCAGAGAACTGGGAGGTCTGAATCTATCCTTGACAAAAAACAACTCATCTGGCTGATACTTTCCTGCAGTTACCAGGTTCCTCTTCATCATCTGCAGAAAAGAAATACCCGCAACACCAGCAGTAAGCATCATGACAGTAGACGCCAACCTCTTCCACAACAACCTCATCCTCAGAAGCGCCGTGTTGTTCCGCTCACCTGCTCCACGTTGATGGCAGAGTCCGAGGCTGCGGCCGCTGTTATTTGTGGCACCTAAGATACCAAGAGACAAAATTACCATCGCACTTGTGCGAAATCACCGGTCCTGTGCTCCTCCTCTCTACTGCCCAGCTCACCTCAAATGCTCATCCAGTTCCAAAGGTGGCCTGCACGGCACCTACAAAACCAAAGACAAAAGCTTCATGGAGCTGCCGCAGGATACTTTCCTCTCGGACACTGACTGGGCTGACGCTCGCCTCACCTTCTCAGACCACTTGTCGAGGTGCCGCTTTGCTCCTCGGACGCTATGTGCGTCACCTGCAAAAATCAAAGCAACAAAGCAAATAACGCATGCCTCACTTGACTATCCTGCTTATCCTAGACCCGTTAATTAACTACAAGAATAACTCAAACCACCCACCGACATACAAAAATTACAGTTACTGCCAGATGACTCAAATATAAATAAAGACCGATTGGCCAAATGGCTAAAGAAGTACGGATAGCAAATGACCGTGGCTGGTGTAAGACAGACTCTTCCTTTATGGATAAATAACTCTGTGAGCTACAGCATGGAGAACCCCTCAGTAGACAGCATGCTCAAATGAGAACACTGACATATACGGGACAGTAGATTGGGCTGCCAGAAGCTACTTGCAGACAGAATGCTACTACTAGATAACATTCCACTATAAAGTCTTAAACCAAAACTGCATAGTAGTTACAGGAGAGCTGAGTGCAGACAGATGCCAAATATGACTTGATGGTCACAAAATCTAATGAAGACAGGCACCAAAAGTCTAATAGAGACCGCTCAGAGCCAAATGCTTGATGAGAGACGCTTCTTGCAAAAATATGAGCTCGATGAGGAAAAGCCAAAGGTGATGCGGACCAAGCTATTAAAATCTCAATACAGAAGTACGCATTACTTCAGGTGGCGGGATGGTTCTGCCAGGTTGGTCTGACCCAAGCACTGGGTTCTAACACCTGTCCAGTGGTATACGTGATATCTCACAGCCTCCCATCTAATAGACAGCTCCCCAGTCCAGGACCCTGTTATACATGTCCCAGCCCCCCTCAGCCCCATGATGAAAATCAAACAGTGAAAATAAGGACTCTGCTTCATCACCTTGGCCTCCGAAAAAAGCTTGCTTCCTCTGCTGATGGTCGACACCAATATCCTCTAGCTGTTCCTTGAATGTGGGCTGTACTGCCTTGGGTGCCTGTACTGCCAAAGGAAGTGACTTGCGGAAACCGGACTGCACAATCTATGAGATTGTAAAGTAGGTATGTTTATTCAGCGCTGGGCGGCACGGGGGGTAGTCCCACCAAAATCGTGCGCGCCTCAATGCGGCACTCACCATAAATATATACAGTAAAATATTACATATTCATAAAGTTTTGTAATATGCCTATACATATGCATGACCTGTCCCCGCTTTGTATTAAAATGAGTTCCAAGAAGTCATTTCCATAGACCCCTCCCATCTGCGCTTGCGCATTGCCTCCTAGTGGTGGTCGTCAGGGGTCGTGGGGATGAAGGCTGATAGTTCCTCTTCGTCACCGCTAGTAACCTTTTGTTCTTGCGCAGGCTCAGTTGTCTTCTTACTTTTGTCCATACCGCAGGGTCAGTTTTAGCTGGCTTCTTGAGACAAGTTTTTAGTCTTTATCGGGAGCTGTCCTTGTGAGGCGCCTCAGTTAATTTACACCATAGCTAAGTCGGCCTTATCAGGCTGAGCCGGCCTTGTGAGGAACAAAGTATCAAACCCCTACCTACTGATTCAATCTTCTAACTACTATTAATCATTCAACTACTAAAATTCCTTAATCCCTTGTCTCAGTCCCCCCTTTTCTAAAAAGTTAGTAAATTCTTTTACTCTATACTAAACCCTATACTAATTTTCTTTATATTATCCCATTCTTCTCCAGGTCCTTTATAAGATTTCTGCCTGTTTCAATTTGTTGTCGGTGCTGATAGTCATACCTCAAGTGCCTTATTTGTTTTATCATTCGCCAATTTAAAACATACAGTATTGCAGATAAAGCAATACTAATAAAAACTAGAATTAGGAGAAAAACAATAGGGTGACATAAGGTATTAAGAATACCTGTAGCAGTGGGCGACCATCCAAACCCCTGCTTCGAGTCCCAACCACATATTTCTCAACCTTCCTGAGTTGTTTCCCCAATGCAACCATGTAGGAGGTCATGATTTCATCCCCGACTTGTGTGGACATCCCTTTCTGTATTCTATAGGGTCGTCCACACAAGATTTCAAAAGGGCTCAGTCCTTCCTTTGCTCTTGGCCTAGTTCGTATGCGCAAAAGAGCCAAAGGAAGAGACTGAGGCCAGGCCAAGTTAGTTTCCTATCCCAATTTCACAATCTGCTGTTTAATTAAGTGGTTCATTTTTCTACTTGGCCACTCGACTGAGGGCGATATGGGGTATGAAGCTGCCAATCTATGCCCAAATAGCGGCTAATTTGTTGTACTACTTTGGAGATGAAATGTGGTCCTCTGTCAGAAGATATGGTTGCTGGAACCCCAAAACGTGGTATTATTTCTTGTATTAATGTTCTAGTTACCTCCCGAGCCTTGGCTGTCCTGGTAGGGAATGCCTCTGGCCAACCTGAAAAGGTGTCAGTTAATACCAATAAATATCGATACTCCCCTTTTCTTGGGAGTTCTGAAAAATCGATCTGCCACTGTTGCCCAGGCCCATTACCTTTACCAATTTGGCCCATTTCTGGTTTGGGGGTATTCTTGGGATTTGTCTGGAGGCAGAGATCACTTGCCTTACAGTAGGGCCTCCGCTTTCTGTGCCGAGGTATTTAGGGGCAAAGGCCTTAATTCTATTATCTCTTGACGAGTGGTAATAGCGTATCCCGCGTATCTTTTACCACTCAGGACATAGCTGCTTCCATCTGTGAACCAGTTTTCTCCGTCTTCTATGGGGCTGTCTTTCAAATCTGGTCGGCTTGCGTATGTTGCTTCAATGGTTTCTAAGCAGTCACGATGCACTGGTTCTCTTGTGTTTCCCTCTAGGAAGGAAGCTGGGTTGGCAATGTTAGTGACTGTTATTTCTACATCATCCTGTTCTACCAATATAGCCTGATATCTTAGAAATCTTTGTTGAGAAAGCCAATGTCCACCCTTCGCTTCCAGTACTGCAGATACTGTATGGGACATCAGCACAGTCATTTTCTGACCCAGAGTGAATTTTTGGGCTTCTTGTATGTTTAGTATTACAGCTGCGACTGCCCGCAAGCATCCAGGCCAGCCCTTCGCAGTTGTATCCCACTGTTTGGAAAAGTAGGCAACTGCTCGTCGATCGGGACCCAAATTCTGTGCTAGTATCCCCACTGCAACCCCTTGTTTTTCGTGGGAAAAGAGGAGAAATGGCTTACTCACATCTGGGAGCCCCAAAGCTGGAGCTGACATCAAGGCTTTCTTTAGTTTCTCAAAGGCTCGTACGGCCTGGTTGTTCCATTCAAGGTGTCCCTGGCTGGTAGTTATTAGGGCATATAATGGTTTAACAAGCAGTCCATAATTATAAATCCACAGCTGACACCACCCAGTCATTCCCAAGAAAGTCCGTAACTCTTTCACTGTTCGAGGTCTCTGGGTTTGGCAGATTGCCTCTTTGCGGGCTTGTCCCAAAGTTCTTTCCCCAGCACTGATTTCATAGCCTAAATAAATCACTTTGCGCTGTATTACTTGGGCTTTCTTCTTAGACACCCGGTACCCTTGGAGCCCCAAGAAATTTAATAGACTCACCGTCCAGGTGACACAATCGTTCTCTGTTTCGGTGGCAATCAGGATATCATCCACATATTGTAGCAGTTTTCCCTTTTCAGACGGGATTTCCCATGATTCCAAGTCCTTTGCAAGCTGATTGCCAAAAATGGTAGGGCTATTTTTGAATCCTTGTGGCAACACCGTCCAGGTGAGTTGAGTCTTGCGACCAGTTTTGGGGTTTTCCCATTCGAATGCAAACAATCTTTGGCTGGCTTCATGGAGAGGGAGGCAAAAGAAGGCATCTTTCAAGTCTATAACAGTAAACCAGGCTAATTCAGGTGTTAGTGTAGTCAACAGAGTATATGGATTCGCCACCACGGGGTAGAGATCCTCAGTTACCTTGTTTACGGCCCGTAGATCCTGGACTACACGATACGACCCGTCAGGCTTACGAACTGGTAATATGGGTGTGTTAAAATTAGACTCACATTCTTTTAATAGTCCGAATTGTAAAAATTTTTCAATTATCGGCCGAATCCCTTCTCTATCTTCTCTCTTTAGGGGATATTGCTTAATCCTTACTGGTTGTTGGTTTCCCTTTTTAAGTTTAACTTCAATAGGTAATGCATTCTTTGCTCTTCCTGGTACATCGGTAGCCCATACCCCAGGGTATACCTGATTTAAGACTTCCTCCCTAATTTCTCCTTTTATGGAAGGACTGGTTAAGAATAAACTTAGGATTTGAATGTATTCTTGATCTTTTACTTTCAGAGAAATTTCTCCTTTTTCGAATATAAAGGAATTGCACCTAATTGTTCTAGTAAGTCTCTTCCCAATAGGGCCTTTGGAGAGTCGGGCATATATAGAAATCTGTGAATTCCCCATTGTTTTCCCAGTTTATATTTCAAAGGTTTACAGAAATACGCCTTTTCACTTTGGCCAGTTGCCCCCTTTACCATGATGTAATCGTTCTCCAGGGGCATCAAGTCTTGATTCAGTTTATTGGACATTCCCTTTTCCAATGACCAAATTCCTTGCACAGTGCACATTGATCCTTGCCTAACCGAGATGGTTCTCGTCTAGGCCTCCTTTCTTCCTCTTCCCTGACAGCTGCTATTATTCTCCTTCATACCTGTTTGTATGCTTCTTCCCTGTTACTAAATACTCTCCATGCTTCATCTAGCAACACCTCCAAATTTCTACTTTCTGTAGTACGTAGCTTCTGGAGCTTGCGCCTAATGTCCCCTGTGGACTGACCCAAAAACAGAGAGACTAGTTGTTGTATTCCTACCTCGGATCCAGGATCCAGCGGTGTGTTACGGCGCATTGCATCCCTCAGTCGATCCAGGAATTCAGATGGGGACTCGGAGGGACCTTGCTTAATTGCATATAGAGCCGACCAGTTTACGGTTTTGGGTATAGCCTTTTCCATTCCTCTCGAAATCCACTCCTGATACCCCTGTAGTTTTACCATTTCTGCAGATCTGTTCGCATCCCATTTTGGATCTTGTAGAGGGAAATATTCCTTAACATCCCCTCCTGTAGTCCTATAGTATTCATCAGCCAAACTCCCTGCTGTTTTTAAAATCAATTGCTTTTCTGTTTCAGTCATATAGTCTAATAATAATTGTATGTCCTTCCAATCAGGGTTATGTTGTTTCACAATAAACTGAAAATGTTTAGCTACACCGATCGGATCGCTCCTATAATCTTTTGCAACCCTTTTCCATTCCCCTAAATCAGTAGTGGAAAAAGGTACCTTGATTAGCATCGTCCCGCCATCAGGTGCCACCGCCTCTCGAAGAGGTGCCTGTAAGGCTACTGGGGCAGTTTTCTTTCTGGTGCGGGAAGATACAGGGCTGTCCGGGGGGGTGGAAGTTTCGTCCGAGTCCGCATCCTGTTCCTGTGGTCGAGGGGGAGGCTTAAACAGGTCAGTTAGATCTGGTTCCGGCACCTGGTGAATTTTGTTTGCTTTCAAACACCTCTGTCCAATACTGCATGCCGAGCAACACCGCTTCAGTTTACCTTTAAATTCTTTATTTTCTCGCTCAAGTGCGAGTACCATAGGGTCCTGTGGTGGTGCCATTCCACAGTCCCTTTGCCACTCCGGATGGTTTCGGAGGGTGAAAAACATATCTGCATATGAAACTTCATCCCACTTCCCTTCTCTCCTTAGAAATAGCATCAATTGTAGGAGAGTATTGTAGTCTATTGATCCATTAAGTGGCCATTTAGCCTCACTTTCCAATTTATACAATGGCCACCATTGATTACAATATTTAATAAGAATTTTTCTATTTTCCGTCCCTCCGATCCCAACGATATCTCTCCAATGAGCAAGCACACAGCCCAAGGGGCTTTTCTTCAAGACTCCCTTTTGAGTGTTACCCATTTCGTATCTTCCCTTTATTGATCTTTTCTTTTAACCTTTAATAAGATGCCGGGACTAGTTTTCCTTCCCGCACTGTCTTAGTGACTTTATCGGAGGTTTTCTTATCATAGAACTTGCTAGATATACAATACTGCTTTTTCACAAAATTCTACAATGTTTTCGTACACAAAAGACGAAGGTTCGATCTTATCATTCACTTCGTTCGTCTCCGGCTGCTCTCCTCGCAGAGATTACGAGCCGCGGATCAGGACTCCACACTCGCTTCGCAGCTGTGCTGCGTCTCACTCATACAACACAGACACTCAGTCACACAATAAATTGTTGCAACAGATGATAATATTTATGGCCATGCCACATACAACTCCTCAGATTAGTTGTACTCCCACCCAGCAGCTGCAACCTTAAAGATGACCCAATCGCAATTGCAAGGAGGTCCGCTTACCCTTCTCCTGCTTCTTATATACCAGTCATTAGCAGGTCCGTCCTGGCTCCCAACACTGGGATACAGCAGAAACCTCGGATCCACTCGATCTACTCCCAAGATCGCTAGCGGCCGCTCTATCGGTCAGCGAATCCCCCCTATTACCGTGCAGGGTACCCTCCTACCATACGGGGACTATGCTGCACGCCAGACGTCTCTGTGCGATTTACCAGCAGCCCCAGCCACGCGTACAACTTACAGGCCCCTCTCCTCAAACATACCTTTCCTTTCCACGGACTCAGGAGGTTCTTGTCTACTCCCACGGTGAGCGGCTGGCAGCGGAGTCCCCTCCGAGGAAATGCTCGGGGCGCGCCCAGGGGCGTCCGCTCCCCAGCCGATCCTGCGGTGAAGCAGAGAGCCTCCTGCCTGGCTCGCCAAAACTGACTTGCGGAAACCGGACTGCACAATCTATGAGATTGTAAAGTAGGTATGTTTATTCAGCGCTGGGCGGCACGGGGGGTAGTCCCACCAAAATCGTGCGCGCCTCAATGCGGCACTCACCATAAATATATACAGTAAAATATTACATATTCATAAAGTTTTGTAATATGCCTATACATATGCATGACCTGTCCCCGCTTTGTATTAAAATGAGTTCCAAGAAGTCATTTCCATAGACCCCTCCCATCTGCGCTTGCGCATTGCCTCCTAGTGGTGGTCGTCAGGGGTCGTGGGGATGAAGGCTGATAGTTCCTCTTCGTCACCGCTAGTAACCTTTTGTTCTTGCGCAGGCTCAGTTGTCTTCTTACTTTTGTCCATACCGCAGGGTCAGTTTTAGCTGGCTTCTTGAGACAAGTTTTTAGTCTTTATCGGGAGCTGTCCTTGTGAGGCGCCTCAGTTAATTTACACCATAGCTAAGTCGGCCTTATCAGGCTGAGCCGGCCTTGTGAGGAACAAAGTATCAAACCCCTACCTACTGATTCAATCTTCTAACTACTATTAATCATTCAACTACTAAAATTCCTTAATCCCTTGTCTCAGAAGAGAAAATAATTATGCTCTTTGAACATGCTCCATCATCCTCTTGTTCTTCAAGAAATCAAAAGAAAACTATCCCGATTGCTACATTATAGAAGTTTGTGCAGGAGATGGCTGAGGCCATCCCCATAAATGGAAAACTCTGCTATGGCCCTACTTTGCCTGTCAGCAACAGTGTCCACCATCGGGGTGCCACAAACCCCTTCATGAGTCGCTAAGAAAATCATACAATTAGTTAAAAACATCTGGCAAATAAGATATGACCTAAAACCATGTGTACCCCACCTTACCCCAAAACCAGTCAGACAGCTGGCTTCCTCCCACACAAAACTCAAATCTTCAACAAATAGACAGAACAGAACAACATTACATCAAACAGAACAAAATCCTTACCCTCTGACACGCTCCGAAAGGGATTAGTGCACCCACATAATATATACTCACACTACCCACCCACGTACCGGCTTCCTCAGGGTCAGCCCTGTAAAGATGGGAGGAAGCCCGACTCTACCTCCCCGGGCGCCCCGGCATGCCACACCCCTCTCTGCCACTCCCATTGAGCGAAAACACTGGTGATGATATCTGGCAAAAAAAGAAGAGCAAAGACAGTCACAGGGACCTGCATGTCAAAAAATGACCTGACTTAACCTGCAGGAATAAACAAAAGAAGTCCTACAAAAAAATTCTAACTAAAAAAACAGAAAATATTAAAAACCCATGAAGCTCAAAAAGACAGGACATTGTACCACACAGCAACCAAGACTGCTAGACAGATGAAGCCGTGAGGACAAGATGTCTGCCACAAAAACAGCTTGAGCCCAATTACCTATAAAGCCCTTTAGGGAATTACAGCAGCAGTCGGCCAATGGAAAAACCACGACGGTGTGATGTGGTGACTCAGAGATCTAAAATGGACACCCTTTCGCTACAGAAACTGATACTAAAACAAGAACAAGAGAACTGACGACTGACACTAGAGCAAACTTCATTGGATGCTTGAGGAAAAAGGCACAACTGGGAAAACAAAAAAAGCTTGTGTGTCCAGGACTGCAGTAAAGGAAACACCCTTGTCTGGAGATTGTTATGAGCACAAACACCACACATCTCCAAGAAATTCTAGGGAAGACAGCAACGCAAGCCTGTGCTGAAAATAAATGCCTAGCCAATACCACAAAGTAACAATGACTGTGACATCCAGAAGGATGCAAAAAATAAGTAAGTAAAAGGTACAGAAGTAAAGACCTCAGAGTTCTGGAGGATATATTTTGATGTACCTTAACATACCTAATGCTTTCCGAGATGAGACTTCTCTGATGTTCAGCCCTCTATGTTGTAATGCGGAGGCCCGGATGGTTTACTCTGCATCTCCCGTGACTTTGTTGTATCTCCCATCAGCTGCAGACAGACTAAAACAGAACAGACCTCATCAACACCCAAATCCAACTGCAAAACCCACCTCAGTAAGGCTCGTGAACACACCTCCCTTTCCCAACCATCCCCTGGTCCCAGAATTTTAGAAACCCCTTCTCTTCTCCTCAACTGTCAGGGAAGGAACTCCACTCCTTCCTGACAGCTCCTGCTCTGTATTTGCACCCCTGAACCCCCTGTGTCAGCCGCTCCTCGGGAGCTGCTCTTCCCAGCTATGCCCAGTCTTCTGCAAGCACCTCCTGTCTTCCATCTTCCCACAGACTCTGACCTCTGCTACAGCCCCACAAAATAAGTGAAGTCCTGACGCTTATAATCTACGAGGGGCTGGCCGCAAGCTGCATTGGTTCTAGAGACAACATGATACTCTGTGGGCAATTGGGAAAGGCCATAAGCCGTTCCATACGCTGAAAGACACTATGTCTTATGTCCCTGCTACTTTCTTGAACAATGCTAGAACTCCATATGCAAATGCATACAAGATGCTCACCTCAACCCCTGCTAAATACTCTCACCATTGCTCCTATCAAGAGATGATGTCAACAGCTTCTGCAACATACAGCAAAGCTGGTGAAAAACAAGGTTCCATCTTCAATAAAGTCAGGAATTCTAAAACAATACAATGCACCTGGAATAAAATAAAAACCAAAACCATATTATTAAACCATCTTTCCACCTCTGAACACCAAATACAAACCTACTGACCTGGAAAAAAAACCCCAACACGTACAAGTGTACTTTCTTCTACACATGTAGCTGAACCTTGACTTGTCCTGAAGCCCTTAGCTTAAACAGACACCTCTGCTTCTCTAAATATCAAAACATGACTACCCAAATAGCTTAGACAGCTCAAAAGCTACCTCAAAAGTGGCAATCAGCTGAAGGAACAGCAGACCACCACCTCCAGAGAAGCCCAGCAGCAGAACGAGCTGCCTGAGGAGAGGCTGTACCTCATATACCCCGGGCCCCGCCCACCACCCTTCCCACAATCACCTGGCAAGGGGGAGAAGCGAACCACCAGAAGGGATAAAGGCAGCCAGAGGAGCAGCAGGGAGTTTTCTCACCTGCCTGAAGTTTACAGCATATAAAGCACCAAACAGAGGAAGCCCCCCTTACAGCAAACGACCGTACCTGCTCTTTTACTACAACTGCATCTATTGCATCAGCAATGTGACCAGGTAGGGACTTAAACTTAATTTTTCTGGGGCGCAGATAGAAAAAGATAGATGTCATACTAAGCTATGCAGGAAAGTAGATCATTCAATGCAATAAAAATATCATTATTAAGAATTATGTGCTTTGGTTTCCTCTGAAAAACCCAAAATGCTATAGGGTTAGACTTAATTTCTAGCAACACCATGCATGCTACCTAACTTTCAACATACCTGTGTTCTGGATAGGACTGAACGACAAAGCAGAATTAGATCCTGTAAGAACCCCTTCTCAAAAATATCTCTAGATGCAAAGCAAATTATTTGATGTAAATCACCAACAATTCAGAGACCCCCCAGGGGCACCTAGAGACGCCCTGGAGCAAACCAAGAACCCCCAGAAGCACCCCAAGACCCTCAGGAGCATCCTGTGGGGACCCTCAGGAGCATCCTGTGGGCACCCAGGACACCCAGGAGCACCCCAAAAACACCAGAAGCACCCCATGAGCACCCAGAGATCCCCAGGGGATCCACGAGGGCACTCAAGAGACACAAGGACTCTCCAAAGACCCCCCAGGAGCACCCCATGGGCATCCAGAGACCCCCAGGAGCAACCAAAGACCCTAGAAGCATCCCACAGGCACTCAGAGACCACCAGGACTGCCCCAAGGGCACCCAGAGATCCCCAGGAGCAGCCCAAGGGCACTCAGGAGACACAAGGACTCCCCAAAGACACCCCAGAGGAACCCTAAGGATACCCAGAGACACCTAGAACACCCCAAGACCCCCAGGAGCACCACAAGATCTCCAGGAGCATCCTGTGGGCACTCAGAGACCCCAGGTACCCCTAAAATGCCCAGGAGCACCCCAAGACCCCCTGGAGCATCCTGTGGGCACCCAGAGACCTCCAGGAGCACCCTAGGAACCCTAGAAGCATCCTGTGGGCACCCAGAGACGCCCAGGAGCACCCCAAGCCGCCTAGGAGCACGCCAGGGGCACCCAGAAATCCCCAGAAACACCCAGATGGCACGCAGGAGCACCCCAGGGGCAACCCAAGGCTACCCAGAGCCACGTAGAACAACCCAAGACCCCCAGGAACACCCCATGAGCACCCAGAGACCCCCAGGAGCACAACAGGAATGCCCAGAAGCACCCCAAGACCCCCGGAAACACCCCATGGGCACCTAGAGAACCCCAGGAGTACCCCAAGACCCCCTGGAAACACCCCAAGAGCACCTACACACTCCCAGGAGCATGAAGAACTCCCAGAAGCACCCCAAGACCCCCGGAAACACCCCATGGGCACCTGGAGAACCCCAGGAGTACCCCAAGGCCCCCCGGAACACCCCAGGAGCACCTAGACACTCCCAGGAGCACGAAGAACTCCCAGAAGCACCCCAAGACCCTCAGGAGCATCCTGTGGGCATCCAGAACCCCCAGGAGTCCCCCAAGAGCACCCTAAGAGCAACGCAAGAACACGAGGAACATCTTGTGGGCACTCAGAGACACCCAGGAGCACCCCAAGTCTCCCAAAGAATCGTATGGGCACACAGAGACCTCCAGGAACACCTTAGGAGCATTCTAAGGGTACCCAGAAACACCTAGAACGCCCCAAGACCCCAAGGAACAACCCATGGGCACCCAGAGACCCCCAGAAGCACAATAAGAACCCCAAGAAGCACACCAAGACCACCAGGAGTGCCCCCGGCGCGCAACCAGAGTGCCCCATGAGCACCCCAAGGACAGCCAGGAGCCCCTTAGGAGACCCGAAGACACCCCAAAGACCCCCCAGCAGCACCCCAAGACCTCCCAGGAGCATCCCAGGGGCACCCCAAGGCTACCTAGACATGCCTAGAACAACCAAAGACCCCCAGGAACACCCCATGGGCACCCAGAAACCACCAGGAGCACAACAAGAACATCCAGCAGCATCCCAAGAGCCCCAGGAGCACCCCATGGTTGCCTAAAGACTCCCAGGACCACACCAAGACCCACAGAGCATCCTATGGGCACCCAGAGACCCCCACGATCACCCCAGGAGCAGTCCAAGGGTAGCTGGAGACACCTAGAAGACCCCAAGAAACAACGAATGGGAACCCAAAGACCCCCAGGAGTACAAGAAGAACACCGAGAAGCACACCAAGACCACCAGGAGTGCCACAGGAGCAGAATCAGAGCCCGAGGAGTGGAACCAGAGCCCAAGAAGCAAAACCAGAGCCCCAGGAGCGGAATTAGCGTCCCAGGAGTGGAACCAGAGCTCGAGGATTAAAACCAGAGCCCGAGAAGCAGAACCCGAGCCCGAGGGATGGAACCAGAGCCTGAGCAGTGCAATCAGAGACCCAGGAGCGGGACCAGAGCCCAAGCACCAGAACCAGGACCCGAGGATCAAAACCAGAGCCCCAGGAGCGGAACCAGAGCCCCAGGAGTGGAACTAGAACCCAGGCAAAAAAACAGAGCCCGAGCAGCGGAACCAGAGCGCCAGAAGTGGAACCAGAGGCCTAAGAGCGGAAACATAGCCTCAGGAGCAGAACCATAGCCTGAAGAGCACAACCAGAGCCCAGGCAGTGCAACCAGAGCCCGAGCAGCGGAAATAGAGCCCCAGGAGCGCAACCAGAGCCTGACCAGCGCAACCAGAGGCCAAGCAGCGGAATCAGAGCCCGAGCACTGCAACCAGAGCCCCAGGAGTGCAACCAGAGCCCGAGATGCGGAGCCAGAGCCCCAGCAGCGGAGCCAAAGCCCCAGCAGTGGAAATAGACACCCAGGAGCAGAACAAGAGCCCGAGCAGAGCAACCAGAGCCCGAGCAGGGCAACCAGACCTCGAGAAGTGCAACAGAGGCCCAGCAGTTGAACCACAGTCCAAGGAACAAATCCAGAGCACGCGGAACGAAACCAGGGACAGATGAAAAAAACAGGGCCTGAGCAACAAAACCAGGGCCCGAGGAACAAAACCAGGGCCCGAGGAACAAAACCAGGGCCCGAGGAACAAAACCAGGGCCCGAGGAACAAAACCAGGGCCCGAGGAACAAAACCAGGGCCCGAGGAACAAAACCAGGGCCCGAGGAACAAAACCAGGGCCCGAGGAACAAAACCAGGGCCCGAGGAACAAAACCAGGGCCGGCGGGAGAAAACCAGAGCCCGAGGAAGAAAACCAGATCCGAGGAAGAAAACCAGATCCGAGGAAGAAAACCAGATCCGAGGAAGAAAACCAGGGCCCGCGGGAGAAAAGCAGAGTCCGCGGGAGAAAAGCAGGGCCCGAGGAACAAAACCAGAGACCGAGGAAGAAAACCAGAACCCCAGGGACAAAACCAGAGCCCGCGGGAGAAAACCAGAGCCCGCAGGAGAAAACCAGGGCCCCAGGAACAAAACCAGGGCCCCAGGAACAAAACCAGGCTTCCGTAGAACAGAACCAGGCTTCCGTAGAACAGAACCAGGCTTCCGTGGAACAGAACCAGGGCCCGCAGAAGAAAAGCAGGGCCCGTGGGAGAAAAGCAGGGCCCCAGGAACAGAACCAGGCTTCCGTGGAACAGAACCAGGCTTCCGTGGAACAGAACCAGGCTTCCGCGGGAGACAACCGGAGCCCGCAGGAGAAAACCAGAGCCCGCGGGAGAAAAAACAGAGCCCGCGGGAGAAAAAACAGAGCCCGCGGGAGAAAAAACAGAGCCCGAGGAACAAAACCAGGGCCCCAGGAACAAAACCAGGGCCCGCGGGAGAAAAACAGGGCCCGCGGGAGAAAAACAGGGCCCGCGGGAAAAAAACAGAGCCCGCGGGAACAAAAAGATTTGACGTGCTTGACCTTGACGGCACATTTGTGCAAGACAGGGTCAAGGAATGGGGCATCCTCGGGGTCACTGAGCCATGGCTGTGCTGGGGACACGCCAAAAACATGCCTCAGCACCAGAAAAACACACTTCCAACACACAAAAACACACCTCAATGCGCTTAAAACACACATTTCTGCATCTCAATGCACTTGAAGTATGTCTTTACAGGCCAAAACATGCCTTGATATGCTTAAAATGTGTCTACACATTAAAAACATGCCTTGACACACTTACAACATGCCTTCACTTGTTAAAACATGAATCAATGCACTTAAAACATGCCTTTACATACTTAAGACATGTTTACATGCTAAAACATGCCTCGGTGCACTGTAAAAATGCTTTTACATGCTGAAACACGCCTCAATGTGCCTAAAACACGTTTACAAACTAAAAACATAGCCTGACATGCTTAAAATAGGCCTTTACATGTTAAATACATGCCTTGATGCACTTAAAACATGCCTTTACATGCTAAAGCATGCCTCCACATGCTAAAAACATGCATTTACATGCTAAAAGCATGCTTTGATGGTTTAAAACATCTTTACATGCTAAAACATGCTTCAATGAGCTTAAAACACCTTTTCAAGCTAAAAACATGCCTCTGCACAAAAACATGCCTTGACATGCAAAAATGTGCTTTGACATAATTAAAACACGACTCTGACACACTAAAAACACGCCTTGACATGGTAAACGTATGCCCCAACACGATAAAACCAGCCTCAAAACACCCTAACATCCAGAAAACGTGCCTCAACACCAAAACCACAGCCCAACATGCTATAATCACACCTTGACACACTAATAACACACCAGTAGGCACCATGTTGTGACATGGGGATATTGCAGGGTGACCTGGGGGCCCTGGACCAGGATTTGGGGCATTTTAGGGTAATTCGGGGGGGGGCTTAGGGGTCCCAAGGCAAATTAGAGCCATTTTGGGACAATTCAGGAGGGGATTTGGGGTCCCCAGAGCAGAATTTGGAGATATGTGGGGCAAATCTGGTGGGATTTGGAGTCCCTGGGCTGCAATTAGGGACAATTCTGGAGGGATATGGGGTCCCAAGGCAGAATTTGGGGCATTTAGGGGCAATTCTAGGGGGATTTGGGGTCCCCAGCACAGTATTTGGGGCATTTTGGGAATATTCTGGGATGATTTGGGGACCCTAGCACAGAATTTGGGGCATTCTGGGGCAATTCTGGCAGGATTTGGGGTCCCTGGAACAGATATTGGGGCATTTAGGGCCTCGGGGACGCACTTAGGAGCATTTTAGGGCCATTCGGGGGGGATTTGGGGGCCCCAGACTTGAATTTGGGGCTTTTGAGGGGCAATTTTGGAGGAATTTGAGGTATTTGGGGGCAATTCTGGGGGGAATTGATATCCCCAGGGCAAATTAGGGGCATTTGGGGGCAATTCTGGGGGGCTTTGGAGTCCCTAGGACACATTTTGGGGTTCTTCTGGTGGGATTTGGCTTCCCTGGGCTGCAATTAGGAGCAATTCTGGGGAGATTTAGGGCCCCTGGAACAGAATCTGGGGCATTTTGGAGGAATTTGAGGTGATTCTGGAGAATCTGGGGCATTGTGGGGCCGTTCCAAGGGAATTTGGGGTCCCCAGGGCAAGTTATGCGCATCTGGGGGCAATTCTGGGGGGATTTAGGGCACCTGGAGTCAATTTTGGAGTATTTCGGGGCAATCCTGGGAGGATTTGGGGTCCATGCATCAGAATTTTGGGCATTTTGGGGCAATTCTGGGGGGAATTGGTGTTCCCAGAGCAAATTAGGGACATTTGTGGGCAATCGTGGGGGGATTTGGGTACCCCAGCACAGAATTTGGGGCATTTTGGGGCAATTCTGGGGGGATTTGGGATCTGCAGAGCAAATCTAGGGCCATTTTGTGGCAATTCTGAATGGATTTGGAGTCCCCAGTCCAGAATTTGGGGCATTTGGGGGCTATTCCAAGGGATTTAGGACCTAGGAGGGGACCCAAGCATCCAGCTCCCCACTCACACCAACCCAACACCTCCCTGGATGCCTGGGTCCCACCTTGGCCACCCGTCCTTGCTCCAGCACCAGCTCCTGGGTCTTGATGTTCTTGTGTTCCTGCTCCTTCTCCTGTCATTTCTTGTGCCAGTAACAGATGTCCAGCGTGGGGCCCTTCTCTGGGGGAGAAGGGGGTCACAGGGAGACCCAGGCATCTGGGAGAAACCCCTGCCCCCACCCTGTCACCCCTCTGGTTCTGGGATCCCCCTCACCAAGGAGTCCGGGCATCCGGGCACACACCCCCAGAAAGGGACCCAGGCGTCCGGGACCCCTATTTCTCCCCCCTCAATCTCAACCAGAGCCCCAACAACCCCCTAAAAGGGGACCCAGGCTCCCAGGCCCCCCGGTCCCCCAAGAAGGGATCCCAACACCCACCCCTCCCCGCCAAAAGGGGACCCAGGCATCCCCATAGAAGCCACTCAGGTATCCCAGACCCCCTATTTCTCCTTCTCAAGATCAACCCAGGCCCCTCAAAACCCCTCCCCAAGAGGGACCCAGGCATCTGGGACCCCCCAAAAAGGGACCCAGGTGTCCAGGGACCCCCCCAAAAAAGGGACCCCAGCACCTAGGCTCACCCCGGCCCCGCAGGCAGTACCACTCCCGAATGGCCTTGGCCGTCTTCTCAGTGATGTTGACGCAGTCGCCTTGGAACCACTCGTTGCAGTTGTTGCACCCGCTGCGGGGGAGGGGAGCACCTCAGCCAAGGGACCCAGACGCCCGGGACCCCCCCACCCTCCCACATAAGGGACCCAGGTGTCTAAAGAAGCCCCATAAAGAGGAACCCAGTAATCCAGGGGGGACCCAGGCATCGAGGACTCCTCCACCCTAACGGACCCAGGCATCCGGGAGCCCCCCACCCTCCCCCATAAGGGACCCAGGCATCCAGTAGAGGCCCCAGGAGTCTGGGGAAGGGACCCAGGCATCCGGGGAAGCCCCATAAGGAGGAACCCAGGAATCAGGGGGACCCAGGCATCTGGGGAGGGGACCCAGGCACCCGAGGCTCACCTGCACTTCCCGCAGGTGTATGCACTCTTCTGTGATGTCCAGACCAGGTCCTCTAGTCTGGTGTACTGTGTAATGGGCCGTATAACGTGGGACTGAAACCAAGAACTTCTGACAGACTAGCACAGACTTTTGAAAAATGTATCTAACCTTGATCCAGCCAGGATACACAGATTTCATTTCACTTCCATGGTTCACTTTATCAACAAGGGCCAAATTTAAATAAAATGCAGAAGTCACAAGAATTCAGTCCTCAGGCAGTGAAAAGAAATCTGAGAAACTGTTCAGGAAACTATTCTCTTGAAACAAATGCATTTTTCATGAAGCAAAATGAGAAAATAGTATTTACTGTTGGGAACTTTGAACTGTCTTTGCCCTTATCCTCAGAATATTCAAAGAAGCAGATGCATTCACCCAATAGCATCATCAATTTCGGGCACTGGAATAAAAACGCTGTAGAACATTTCTAAAGGGACTCAATGTTTTTTCTCTCTTGGAAGAGCTCAGCTCTGCAGCATAAGCAAACATTTTCATTTCAGGTCACTGTATCTGACTTACTCTTCTTCATATCTTAGGCATTGTAGGAAGCAATAATCATCACGAACAGTGCCTACCCACACTCAAATTATTAATTGCAATCATAGATGAATTTTCCTATATTGCTTCAAATAAAGTGTGAATACATTTCACATTAATCTATGTCTGAAAAATAGCTCATGAATAATTCATTCAATGATAATTCCTCCAATCAATCAGAGAGTGATTTAAATACATTTTATTAGTGTTGGACTAACTGTTCATTATTGCTTCACTGAATTGCATGTGAGAAAATGTCAAAATTGTTCCAAACTCTTCTGTTACTAGCAACTAAAATTATTCTTGCACCAGAATTTCCTACTCAAGGAAAAAAAAATCAGACTGGCTGCATAAAAATTCCCTACCGCTATCCAAATACACACACACACACACATATATATATAAAAAAATAAATAAATACCTATCTCTGAGGAAGAATAGGAGGTCTGTCCCACTTAGAGATGCAAACTCAGTGAGAGAAAGAAGCATCCCAAATCTAATCTCATCCAAACAAACCCCAAGCTTTTGTACGCACATCTTCTGGCTGTGGTTTTGAAAGTTTACCCCTTGGAGCATACCTGGCAGCAGGTGAAAGTGGTAAGTGCTCCAAATCCCTTTCATGTAATCGCAACTGTGACCTCCCTGCCGCTGTCCTCTAGGAAAGAGTCTGAGACATGCCACGTGAGGAAAGTTGAAACCAATTGATTATTCATTTGTGTTATAATCATCCCCTCCTGGATTAAATAAGAGGCTTCCATTGCATAGCAGATTTCCACTTCACTAAATCCTGGGGTTTACTTTGCTTTTTCAGATTCATTTTTATCCTTCTTCCCCCCTCTTGCGCAAGCCTCACTGTCTTCCTTTTCAACTGCAATTATCACTTTTCAATACTAATACTTTCCCAAGCAGCCTAGATTTTCACCCCTTTGTACTGAACCAGATTCCTCAACATTTGATCCAGTAAGTGGCTTATTTTACCCTCTAATCTCTCATTTGCCACCTCTGCACACAACCTGGATCTTTCCCTACCTAAACAAGCCATTTTCCACACTCTCATTACCTCTTCCTTTGTACTTCTCACCTTCCTTCCCTAGTGCATAGGATTACCAATTCCGTTTCTCTCCAATAAACCTTGTTCTTTTCTTGGTTTACCTCTAATCTTATTTTCTCAAAATATATTTCAAGTCTTTTTTTTCCTATTTAATTCATGTTTAATGCTCAGGCTTTAGATGAGTTCTTTGAGCTGTTGCTTTATATAGTGTAACAAAGAAAATCAGTGATAATGAAAAAGCGTACCGAAATACACAAAACAGAAGTATAAAAGATTTGTTCCAATCTTTGCATGCACACATATAGTGTAGTTAAGCTATACTATCTCCCTACTGAGCTCTGATGAACCTCCATCTGTAGCGGTACACAAAATAGAAAAAGGCTTCCTTCCTTCTGGCCTTACAGAGAGAGGGAGGGAAGTTCTTAATGCCTCACGTTGAGTTAAAATTACCAGCTATTCGTAAGGTTAGAACCATTTTTATTTCGCAAATAAAGCGAAATTAGACCGCTTTGGATTAGACAGCCAGCATCACCAGACACAGACAGCCTGAATCCTACCACAGCCAAGTTTATTAAACTCCAAAGACAACTTGATGTGTTCCTTTAGACTTCACTGATTTTTCCCCCGTGCACAGCCCCCCCACAGTACCACCTCTCGGCCCCTCCGGGGCTCTGCAGCCCCCCCCAGGCCAAACTCCCCAGATGCTCACAGCCCCTCCCCAGCCTGGAGCCCCCCCAGTCCCCTTCCCCGGGGCCTGCAAGTCCCCCCCCGCCTGCCCCACTCCTCGGCCCCCCATGCCCATGGCCCCTCAGACTCACTACCACCACCACCACGATGATTGATGATGAGGATGAGGATGAGGATGCCGATGCCGCCGCCGCTGCTGCCTGGCTGCAGACCCTGCCGCGAGCCCCGTTGAAATAGCCTCTGCAGCCAATCAGCACACGGCTCCACCAGGCTGCCCACGCGGGGCACACGGGGAGTTGTAGTCCCCGCCCCAGAAGCACACATGCACGGTGTTTCATGCAGCGCGGGTGGCTGTGCAGGGACCTCTGTGCCGGGACCTCTGTGCCATGGTGGTGATTGTGCAGGACCCTCGTGCGACAGTGGTGGTTGTGCAGGACCCTCGTGCAATGATGGTGGTTGTGCAGGACCCTCATGCAATGGCGGTGGTTATTTTTCTCAGCAGTAGCCTTGGGTTCAGGAGCAAAACAGCTGGTGTCTGATACCGCCACAGTGTACCGCCTCAAGGCCACCTCCAGTTCCTACGTGGCTCCCACAATGTGCGTGGACCCCCCCTGCAACAGGTGCAGATGTGCAAGGACCCCCGTGCAATGGGGACTGGGATTGTTATAAAGAAGTCTGATTCACTGTGTTCTTCTCTCTGCAGAGCCTCGTTCCGCAGGAGCAGCTCTGCGCCAGCAGCTGAAGGAGCTGGAGCCTCAGGCTGCAGGAGCTGACCCAGCCTGAACGTTCTGATAAATCTAACGCTGCAAACACAGAACTCACTGAATCCAGCAGATGGGAGCGGGACAAAGAAGAGAAAGACCAAGGAAACAATTCCTGGAATCACAGAAGGGTTTGGGTGGGAAGGGACCTCTAAAGCTCATCTAGTCCAACCCCTAGCCGTAAGTAGGGACACACTCACCTGAACCAGGTTGCTCAGAGCCCCATCCAGCCTGACCTTGAACGTGTCCAGGGATGGGGCATCCACCACCTCTCTGGGCAACCTGCGCCAGTATCTCACCGCCCTCACCGTAAAACATTTCTTCCTAATACCTAGTCTGAATGCCGCTGGCAGGCAGGCACAAGCTGACCCTCGATGGCAGAGAGAAAGATAAAGGAGCACTGTGTAGCAAAGAAAGACGGGAGGCTCTGACGGAACAAGAAAGATGGAAAGGGAGATAAAGTGCTACAAGGTGCTGTGGAAAACAAGGAAGGTCTCAGGAGGCATCGTGACTGTGAGAAGCGGGGTGTTGAGGGGGGCTGACGGATAGGCTTGGGGATGACAAGAAGGAACTCGGGTGATCATCTGAGCAGAATACAGATGGTCTAGGGTGGCCGGGGACTGAACACAGGAATCCTAGATAGTGTAGAGGAACCAATGAGTGCTCTACGGCTCAAAGTGCTACAAGATGGATGTGGAGCACAAAGGAGGTCTCAAGAGGCATCATAACCAGGAGAAAAAATGTCACGAGGCAGCCAGAGAGACAGAAAAAGGATTGGGGACATGCTGATTAAATCCAGAGGGAATGTGAACCGAGTAAACGTCATCAGAGGGCCAGAGAACAAAAGAGGCACAGCTAGAGGGAAGAGTGGACCCAAATGACTGGGCTGGGTCACAGATATGGACTCAAGAAGTCTTCTGAGGGAACAAGAGGGGTGCAAGGTCCACTACAAAGCTAAAAGTATACTAAGGGCAACCTCAAAGGCATCAATAGGCATCATGACACCATTAGAAGGGTCCTGATTGGGCCAGAGAGACCAAAGGCGGCTCAGGAACACAAGGAGGAAGTCTGGAGGGGATTTGAACAGAGTACAGATGTCCTCAGGAGGCCGGGGACCAAATGGAGGCACCCTGGATGGCAGACAGGATGATAAGAACGCTCCAAGGCACAAACAAACTCGAGGACAAGGTTTGGAGGTAATAAGAGGGGATCAAAGGTGGCTACAGAGCTAAAACAGGGCTGTGGGACACAAAGAAGGCTTCAGGAGCCACAGTGACCGGGAGCGGAGGGGTCATGAAAGGCTCGGAGGGATAAGAGAGACTGAAAGGGAGGTAAAGCCCTACCAAAATGCTGTGAAGCGCAAGGAAGGTCTCAAGAGGCACCCTAGATGGCATAGAGAAGAAAGAGAATGCTCATTTTTGGGAACAGAGATCTTGGGCGTAATTGCGACAAAAATAGTCCAAAGGGGCCTTACGGAGCTAAAAGTGGAACATCTTGGACCTCGGGAGGCATCATGATGGTAGCAGAGGGTTCTGAGAGGGACAGACAAAAGAAAGCTCGAGGACATGATGAAGAAGTCCAGAGGGGACCTGAAAAGACTACAGCTGTCCTCAGGGATCAGGGACTGAACAGAGGTATCCTAGCTAGCATAGAGGACAACCTGAGTGTTCTGGAGATGACAGATGGCATCAGGAAAGGTTCTCAGGGAGCAAGAAGGTTGCAAAGTGCGCTACAGAGCCAAAACACAGCTGTGGGGCACAAGGACAGTCTCAGGAGGCATGATGACGGGAAAAGGGTGCTGAGAGTGAAAGAGGGACAGAAGGTGCCTCTGGGACACAATGCAAAACTCAAGAAGGTGTTCCAGCAACGTACAGATGTCCTCAGGGGATGAGCGACTGAATGGAGACATCCTAGATAGCAGTGAATAAGGTGAGAGCGCTCTGGGGAACAGAGAAAGCCTGAGGAAGGGTTTTGTCTGAATAAGAGAGACACCAAGAGGGCTGCACAGCTCAAAGGGTGCCATGGGGCATGAGGACGGTCTTGGGAGGCGTCATGACAGGAACGAGAGGGCTCTGGGGGGCGAGGGGAACATGGATATAGAGACAAACAAAGGATTGCTGACACAGTGAGGTAGTCGGGAGGGGATCTGAACAGAGTACAGATGTCCTCAGGGGACTGGGGACCAAACGGAGGCATCCGACATGGCGGAGGGAAGGTAAGAGTGCTCTGGGACAAAATGAAAGCCTGAGGAAGAGTTGTCTCTGAATAAGAAAGATACAAAGCCTGCTGCAGAACTAAAGGTTGGTGCATGGAACACAAGGACGCTCACAGGAAGCATCGTGACAGCAATAGAGGGGTGCTGAGGTGGCCAGAGAGACAGAAGGCGGCTCGAGGGCACAAAGGTCTGAACAGAGTACAGATGTCGTGAGGGAGACGCTGACCCATGGAGGCAAGCGAGATGGAGGAGAGGACAAAAAGACTGCTCTGAGGAAGAGGGACGCCCCGAGGAGATGTTCTGACAAACCGAAAGGGGTACAAATTACGCTCCAGCGATAAAAGCGTGCCAAGGAGACCCTCTAAAGCCTTGGGATGAACTGAGAGAAGAGGAAAAAAATAAAAGGCATAAAAAGAAAATTTACAAAGTGACAGGCTACAGGACAGATAAGAACAAATTAAAAAATTAACACAGTTAACTTGATAAAAGTAGACATTAAATAAAAATTTTAAAAACAACAGAGTATACGACAGACAGGAAAGAATTAAAAAGTAGCAATAGACAACTTGATAAAAGTAGACATAGAAAGAAAATTTCAAAAGCGATGGGGTACAGAACAGACAGGAAAAAAATTAAAAATAGGGACAGAAAACTAGATAAAAGTACACATAGAAACAAAAATTCAAAATTGAAGGCATTAAGAGAGAAAAAAATTAGAAGATAGGAAAAACAAACTAAATAAATGGATACATGGAAAGCAAATTTCAAAAGCAACATGACAGTGAGAACAGACAAGGAAGAACTAAAAACAGGGACAGGAACCAGATAAAAGCAGACAGAGAAATAGTATCATAAAAGGAACAGGATTAAGAAATTAAAGGAAGAAATTAAAAAATAGGAAAAGCAAGCAAAATTTTAAAAAGAAAAAAAAATTGAAAAGCGACAATATACAGGACAGACAAAATGAATTAAAAATATAGACAGTGACCTGAACTGGATAAAAGTAAAAATAGAAAGAATGTAAAAGCAACAAGATACAGAACAAACAAACAATAAATAAAAAGTAGGGATAGACATCTTGATAAAAGTAGACATGGGAAGAATATTTACAAAGCGACAACAGGACAGAGGAAAAAGTACAAACAAGGACTAGATAAACAGAAACGTAGCAAGAAAAATTAAAAAGCAATACAATACAGGACAGACAAGAAAGAATTAAAAAATAAAATGAACCACATAAAAGGAGACATAGAAAGAAAGCTTAAAAATCGACATCACTAAGGAAAGAGAAGAAAAAATTAAAAAATAAGGATAGAGTAAAAAAGACAGAAAAATAGAAAGTAAATTTCTAAAACAGCAGAGTACATGATAGAGGAAAAAAATAAAAAATAGAGATAGTGAGTTTGATAAGAGTAGACATAGAAAGAAATTTAATAAAATAATCAGGGTACAGAACAGAAGAAAAAAATGAAGAAATAAAGACAGTGAACTGCGTAAAAGTTTACACAGAAAGAAAGCTGAAATACTGGCATCATTAAAGGAAAGAGAACAAAAATGAGAAAATAAGAATAGGGTGACACATAGAAAATTTAAAAAGCAGGACAAAGGGATAGAGAGAAAAAAAAATAGGGACAGGAAGAAAAGCAGAATAACCAAGAGAAGAAAAAAAAACAGAAAGGGAACTGCACAGAGATGGGCAGCAGGACAGAGAGATGGAGAAAGAAAAAACAGGAACGAGAACAGGGACAGAGGGATAGAGAGGCAAAGAGAGGGACGGGGACCAGGACAGTGGGATATAAATGGAGAGGGACGGGGAGCAGAACACAAGATTGCAGAGAAAGAGGTCCAGGGAAGTGGAAGGAATGACAGAGAGAAAAAGAAGGGGGCAGGGAGCAGATCAGAGAGCTGGAGGAAGAAAAGATGCTGCTGGGGAGCCGGACAGGATGACAGAGCCAAAAGAAATGAATAGGAAGCAGGGCAGCAGGATGCAGACAGCAAAAATAATTGTAGGCAACAGGACAGAGGGATTGACAGAGAACTAAGGGACAGGGAGCAGGACAGAGGAATGGAAGGAAAAAATATTGATGAGCAACAGGACAAAAGGATGCAGAGAAAAAGAAAGAGGGAAAAGGAAGGAGGGAGAGAGAGAGAGAGAAAGATGGGGATAGAGCATGGGACATGGAGAGACAAAAAGCAGGACAAGGAACAGCACAGAGGGACTCAGGGCAGGGTGGGGGGAACCAGATGCAGATAAAGACAAAGAGATGGAAAAGGAAAGAAAACAATGATGGGCTGCTGGACAGAGATGGAGGAAGAAAAACTAGGGCCAGAGGAGGGAAGAGAGAAAGGAAAAAAAGGACAGCTAGCTGGACAGGGGGATATAACTAGAAACAAGGAGACAGGCAGCGGGACAGAGGGATAAAGGCAGAATAACCAGGGAGAGGAAGCAGGACAGATGGACAGTGAGACCAAAAAAACGGGCAGGGAGCAGGACTGAAAGATGGAGAAAGAACTATTAGGGGCACAGGGGTAGAGAGAGGAAAATACAGGCTGGAGGAAGGACAGAGGGACAGAGAGAGAGTGACAGAACCCGGACAGAGAGTGGGAGAAAGAAAAACCCGTGACAAGCACCAGGCCAGAGGCGGGGGCAGGGGGAAAGCAGTACAGGAGGAAGGAGAGAGGGATACAGGAAACAAGCGAGGGACAGGGAGCAAGAAAATGGGATACAGAGAAAAAGAGAGGGATGGGGAGAAGGACACTGGAATAGAGAGGAAGCAAGAGCAACAGGGAGAATGACAGGGAGATGGAGCCAGAGGAAAAACAGGGACCAAAAGCAGGACAGAGAAATGGCAAAGGAAAATTAGGGATGGGGAGCAGGACAGAGGGGTGGAGAGACAACGAGGGACGCAAGGATAACAACAGAGAAAGAGGGAGGGAGAGAGGGAAGGAAGGATGAGGAGCAGCACAGCAGGATGGAGAAAGAAAGAGAGGGATGGGGAGCAGGGCAGAGAAATGGAGAAAGAAAATACAGTGATGGGGAGCAGGACAGGGGGCTAGAAAGAGAAAAATAAGACAAGAGAGAAGACCGAGGAGCAGAGAGAGAAAGAAAGGTCGAAAGAAAAGGTCAGAGAGGCAGCAAAATCAAGAAAAACAGGGACAAGGAGCCCTGCCAAGAGATGAAGCAAGAAAATGTAGGGTCGGTGAGCAGGACAGAGGGATAGAGAGACGGGGCGGGGGGAGGAGAGGAAGAACAAAGGAGCGACACAGATGGTGACAGGGCGCAGGACATACAAACAAAGAGAGAAAAAGGACAGGGAACAGGACAAAGGGATTGAGAAATAAAGAGAGGGTCAGATCTGTACAAAGAGAGCAAGAAGGGGGGAAAAAAACAGCAATGGGCTAGAGGACAGAGACAGAGGAAGAGAAAAAAGGGCCAGGGAGCAGGACAGAGGAGGAGAGAAAGGAAAAAGGGAGAGCTGGCTGAACGGGGAGGTATAGCAAGAAGCAACTGGACAGGCAGCAGGACAGAGAAATAAAGGCAGAAAAAACGGGGACACGAAGCAGGACAGAGGAAGAGTGAGAGGAAACAAGGGGCAGGGAGCAGGACAGAGGTGGAGAAAGAAGCATTGGAGCAGAAGGATAGAAAGAGAAAAAAGAAAGACAGCAAGAAGGATGGGGGATAGAGGGGAGAAAGAAGGACAAGGAGCAGGACACTGATTGTCAGAGAAAGACAGGGACAGGGAGCAAGACAAGGTGATACAGAGAGAGAAAAAAGGGACAGGGAGGCAGGACAAAGTGAAAGGCAGCCAAAAATAAGAGACAGGGAGCAGGACAGAGATGGAGGGGAAAAAGCCTACAATGGGCAGCAGGAGACAGGAAAGGAGAAGAAAAAAACTGCACTGGGCTGCAGGACAGAAATGGAGTGAGAAAAAACAGTGACAGGGAGCAGGATAGAGTGACAGAGAACAAAAAAAACAAAGAGGGAACAGGGCAGAGAAATGGGGGGAAAGGCAAGGAGAAGGACAAAGAAACGGGGGGGGGACAGGAAGCAGGACAGGGAGATGGAACAAGAAAGGAAAAAAGGATGGGGAGGCAGAACAAAGGGAAAGAGAAACAAGGACAGGGAGCAGGGCAAAGGGATGGAAGATGAAAAAATAGTGATGGGCTGCAGGATAGAGATGGAGGAATTAAAAAATACACACAGAGGGCATGACAGAATGACAGAGAGAGAAAAAAGGGACAGAGAGTAGAACAGCATTGGAGGAAAAAAACAACTATGATGGGCAGTGGGAGAGAGCTACAGAGAAAGAAAAAATACTGAGGAAGAGAGCAAGGAAAGAATGGAGAGCTAGCTGGACAGGAGGATACAGTAAGAAAAGATGGGAGAGGGCATGGGACAGAGAGAGAAAGACAGAAAAGATAGTGAGAGGAAGCAGGGCAGAGGGACAGCAAGAAAAAAAAGGGACAGGGATCTGCACAGAGATGGAGAAAAAAGCAGCAAAGACAGATGAGAAGAGACAGAAAGAGCAACGGGGAGCAGGGCAGAAAAAGAAAAATCAGGGCAGCAGCGTGATGAGGATGGAGGAAAAAATCTGGGATGGTCAACAGGACAGAGAGGAATATGAATATGGGTAGGGAGTGGGACAAAGGGATATAGCAAGAAACAACAGGACAGAAAGCAAGACAGAGCAACAGACAAGAATAATAACAAGAGAGAGAAAGACAGAGACCATGAGAAGCACAGGGGGTTAGAGAAAGAAAAAGAGGTATTAGGAGCCCTGCAGAGAGATGGAGAACAAAAAAAAAAAAAGAGGCAGGGAGCAGCACAAAGGGTCAGAGAGAGTAAGAGACAAACAGGAAGAAGGACTGGGACAGTGAGATACACAATGAAAAAAAACAGTGATAGTAAGCAAGACAAAGGGATAGAGAAAGAGATGGAAAGAGAAAGAGAGAGAGGAAGGCAGGGACACGGCGCGGCATGTACAGGCGCGGAGAGGAAAAGAATGCAAGGGAACAGGCCAAAGAAATTGTTGGGGAAAAAAAGACAGATGCAGATCAAGACAAAGAGATGGAAAAGCAACGCAGTGATGCCTACAGGACAGAGACAGAGAATGAAAAAAAAAAAAGGGAGAGGGAGCAGGACACAAAAATAGAGAGAAGAGGAGAGGTACAGGGGAAGAGACAAAAAAGGAAAAAAACCTCACAAGAGCATGTGAAAGAGAGGGGGCCAGGAGAGAGGCAGGGAGGGCCCAGGATGCACAAGAGGGGAGACAGGGCCTCGAGGGCCCGGGACTCACCCTCACCGCAGCTCTCGCTCTTGGTGCTGCCAGGAGACTTTGACAGTTCAGACGCTTCTTTCTCCTTCTCTCCTCCCTTCCTCTTCTGCAACTCTGGTCGCTTAGCTGTCCTCCACCTAAGAGAATATATGGGTGTCTCACAGCTCTTACGAGATAAGGCTTCCTAGACAAGTATCCTTGCTCACTCATGCAATGGCTCGTGGCCGTACCGCGCTGTTGGTGATGCATACAAACCCTGCGGTCCGTGTTGGCAGCCTGGCCTGCTGTGCACTACAAAGAAGGATCCTTCCTCAGCCGGAGAGGCAGGCTCTTTCTTGCCTGCAGCAGGAGACAGCTGCCAGCCAGATGGCCTTCGATTTCTTCTTCTTTACGTTTCTATGGCATCTCCAGCTTCAGCCGCGGCAGCTCCTGTCCACAGCCGGTAACACCGCTTTTCAAGGAGCAGCTGGAAGCCCGCAGGAAAACACACGAAACCGGCAACAAAACTAGACCACGTGCCGTGCCGCGGGGGCCGCGGCGGTAGGAAGGACTACACCTCGTCGCACACGGCTAAGAGCAGCCCGGCAGCCGAGTCCGCAAAAACTGCACCTGCCGGCACACACTGGCAAACACGGCGCGGCCCCCTCCGCGCGGCTCCCCGCGGCGCCGGCTCCGACCCGGCGCGGCCCCCTCCGCGCGGCTCCCCGCGGCGCCGGCTCCGACCCGGCGCGGCCCCCTCCGCGCGGCTCCCCGCGGCGCCGGCTCCGACCCGGCGCGGCCCCCTCCGCGCGGCTCCCCGCGGCGCCGGCTCCGACCCGGCGCGGCCCCCTCCGCGCGGCTCCCCGCGGCGCCGGCTCCGACCCGGCGCGGCCCCCTCCGCGCGGCTCCCCGCGGCGCCGGCTCCGACCCGGCGCGGCCCCCTCCGCGCGGCTCCCCGCGGCGCCGGCTCCGACCCGGCGCGGCCCCCTCCGCGCGGCTCCCCGCGGCGCCGGCTCCGACCCGGCGCGGCCCCCTCCGCGCGGCTCCCCGCGGCGCCGGCTCCGACCCGGCGCGGCCCCCTCCGCGCGGCTCCCCGCGGCGCCGGCTCCGACCCGGCGCGGCCCCCTCCGCGCGGCTCCCCGCGGCGCCGGCTCCGACCCGGCGCGGCCCCCTCCGCGCGGCTCCCCGCGGCGCCGGCTCCGACCCGGCGCGGCCCCCTCCGCGCGGCTCCCCGCGGCGCCGGCTCCGACCCGGCGCGGCCCCCTCCGCGCGGCTCCCCGCGGCGCCGGCTCCGACCCGGCGCGGCCCCCTCCGCGCGGCTCCCCGCGGCGCCGGCTCCGACCCGGCGCGGCCCCCTCCGCGCGGCTCCCCGCGGCGCCGGCTCCGACCCGGCGCGGCCCCCTCCGCGCGGCTCCCCGCGGCGCCGGCTCCGACCCGGCGCGGCCCCCTCCGCGCGGCCCCCCGCGGCGCCGGCTCCGACCCGGCGCGGCCCCCTCCGCGCGGCCCCCCGCGGCGCCGGCTCCGACCCGGCGCGGCCCCCTCCGCGCGGCCCCCCGCGGCGCCGGCTCCGACCCGGCGCGGCCCGTCCGCGGCGCCGGCTCCGACCCGGCGCGGCCCCGGCTCCGACCCGGCGCGGCCCCCTCCGCGCGGCCCCCCGCGGCGCCGGCTCCGACCCGGCGCGGCCCGTCCGCGGCGCCGGCTCCGACCCGGCGCGGCCCCGGCTCCGACCCGGCGCGGCCCCCTCCGCGCGGCTCCCCGCGGCGCCGGCTCCGACCCGGCGCGGCCCCTCCGCGCGGCTCCCGGCGGCGTCGGCTCCGACCCGGCGCGGCCCCTCCGCGCGGCTCCCGGCGGCGCCGGCTCCGACCCGGCGCGGCCCCTCCGCGCGGCTCCCGGCGGCGCCCACTCCGACCCGGCGCGGCCCCTCCGCCCGGCTCCCGGCGGCGCCCGCTCCGACCCGGCGCGGCCCCTCCGCCCGGCTCCCGGCGGCGCCGGCTCCGACCCGGCGCGGCCCCTCCGCCCGGCTCCCGGCAGCCCGCCGCTCACCTGTGCGGTGCCTACGCTGCAGTACCTGGCTTCGGCTACGAGACGACAGCAGCAGCGAGCACCCGCCGGACAGCGCTTGCCCAGGGGCGGCAGTGGCGCTGCAGTGCTGCACTTTGCATACGTCTGGCGACAGCGGTATTTCCTTACCGAGAAGCAGCAACGAGCGCGTGGGGAAACACCCCGCAGACACCGCAGCAGGGCATTGCTGTTACGGGTAGAGGCTAGCGTGCATCACAGGGACGCTACCACGCATGCGCGGCTCCAGAGCTTCACTACCGAATTTTGGTCGCTCGGTGGCAGCAGGGAGCGCAGCAAAGCGCGCCACTGCGCATGCGCGGCACTCGCGCCGCAGTACCGAATTTTGGTCGCACGGTGGCAGCAGGGAGCACGGCAAAGCGCGCCACCGCGCACGCGCGAATCCCGAGCTGCAGTACCGAATTTCGGTCGCACGGTGGCAGCAAGGAGCGCGGCAAAGCGCGCCACCGCGCATGCGCGGCTCCAGAGCTTCACTACCGAATTTTGGTCGCATGGTGGCAGCAGCGAGTACGGCAAAGCGCGCCACCGCACATGCCCGAATCCCGAGCTGCAGTACCGAATTTTGGTCGCACCGTGGCAGCAGGGAGCGCGGCAAAGCGCGCCACCGCGCATCCGCGCGCCCGAGTTGCAGTACCGAACTTTGGTCGCACGGTGGCAGCAAGGAGCGCGGCAGAGAGCGCCACCGCGCATGCGCGGCGCCCGAGCTGCAGTACCGAATTTTGGTCGCACGGTGGCAGCAAGGAGCGCGGCAGAAAGCTGTGATTTTGCTCCTCTAGCTCTCGTTGTCTTCCTCGGGCTCTGGTTTTCTTCCTCGAGGGCTAGTTTTGTTCCTCGGGCTCTGGTTTTGTTCTTCCAGCTCTGCTTTAGCTCCTCGGGCACTGGTTTGATTCCAAGGGTCTCGTTTTGTTCCTCGGACCCTCCATTTGTTCCTCAGTCTCTGGTTTTGTTCCTCGGGCTCTAGTTTTCTTCCTCGAGCTCTGGTTTTGTTCCTCGGGCTCTGGTTCTGTTCCTCGGGCTCTGGTTCTGTTCCTCCAGCTCTGGTTTTTCTACTCGGGCTCTGGTTTTGTTCCTCGGGCTCTGGTTTTTTCCCTCGGGCTCTCGTTTTGTTCCTCAGGCCCTGCTTTTCTTCCTCGGGCCCTGCTTTTCTTCCTCGGGCCCTGCTTTTCTTCCTCGGGCTCTGGTTTTGTTCCTCGGGCTCTAGTTTAGTTCCACAGGCTCTGGTTTTATTCCTCGGGCCCTCCTTTTGTTCCTCGGTCCCTGGTTTTCTTCCTCGGGCTCTGGTTTTCTTCCTCGGACTCTGGTTTTCTTCCTCGGGCTCTGGTTTTGTTCCTCGGGCTCTGGTTTTTTCCCTCGGGCTCTCGTTTTGTTCCTCGGGCCCTCCTTTTCTTCCTCGGGCCCTGCTTTTCTTCCTCGGGCCCTGCTTTTCTTCCTCGGGCCCTGCTTTTGTTCCTCGGGCTCTGGTTTTGTTCCTCGGGCTCTGGTTTTGTTCCTCGGGCTCTAGTTTAGTTCCACAGGCTCTGGCCTGTGGGCCCTCCTTTTGTTGTGTGATTAGACCTGGTGTGCTTTATTTGTGGCAAGTCCACCGAGCACCCAGGCCTGAATAAAACAATCTCTCTCCTGAGCGTGTGGAATTGGTTCCTTCCACGCCGGGCACGAATCCGCTTTTCGGACAACACCTAGCCCCCAGCACCCGCACCAGCAGCACCAGCAAGCCCAGTGCCCAGCACGCAGCAACCTCAGGGCCCAGCACCCAGCCGTGCCCGCCACCCGGACATGCCCAGCACCCAGCAACCCCAGTGCACAACACCCAGCACCCCCAGCGCCCAGAAACCAACACACGCACACACCCAGCACGCCCACCGCCCAAAACCCAGCAGCCCAACATGCCCAGCACACAGCACCACCACCGCCACCACCCCCACTGCCCAGTACCCAGCACCCACACATGCCCAGCACCCAGACATGCCCAGCACACAGCACCACCACCGCCCACCACCCCCACTGCCCAGTACCCAGCACCCACACATGCCCAGCACTCAGACATGCCCAGCAGGCAGCTTCTCTGCTGCCCACCGCCCAGCATCCCGACCGCCCAGCACCCAGACATGCCCAGGCCCCGCCACACAGCACCCACACTGCCCAACACCCAGCACTCACACATACCCGGCACAACCAGGGCCCAGCACACAGCACACGCACATGTCAGGAATCCAGCACCCTCACAGCACAGCACCCAGCAACCCCAGTACAGCCACCCAGCACCGCATATGCCCAGCACCTAGCACCGCATATGCCCAACACCCAGCACCCACTACCTCCAGTACCCAGCATCCAGCACCAAGACATACCCTGCACTCAGTTATGTATAGTAGCCAGCAATACCAGGGCCCAGCACCCCAGTACCTAGAACCCAACACTGCCACTGCCCAACACCCACCACCCGGACGTGCCCAGCACACAGCACCCCCACTGCCCCACACAGCCAGCGCCCAGTACCCAGCACCCAGACATGGCCAGCACCCAAACATGCCCAGCACTCAACACACCACTGCCCAGATCCCAGCAAACCAGCCCCCAACATCTCCAGTGATCAGCACATAGCACCCGGACATGCCCAGCACCCAGCACCCGCAGCGCTCAGCATCCACCACCCCCAGTGCTCTGTACTCAGCACACCAAACACCTACCATCCAGCACCCCCACACGTCTCACACCCAGCATCCCCAGTGCCCAGCAACCAGCATACCCAACACCCACCATCCATCACCCCCACACGTCTCACACCCAGCACCCCCAGTGCTCTGTACTCAGCACACCAAACACCCACCATCCAGCTCCCCCACCACCCAGCACCCCCAGTGCACAGTACCCCACACCCAGACATGCCCAGCACCCGGACATACACAGCACTCAGCACTGTCCTGCTTCCGGCTGGGACAGAGTTAACTTTCTTCCCAGTAGCTTGGGGGGTGTGCTGGCTTTTGGGTTTGGTGTGAGAGGAGCGTTGATGGCCCCTTAATGCTTTGGCTGTTGCTGGGCGGTGCTTGCACCGGGAGACTTTTGTTCTCTCTTTTCTGCCTCCCACAGGAAGCTCGGGGGGGGTGGGGGGTGGCAGGGGGGTGGGGAGCACAGCCGGGGTAGTTGACCTAGCTGGCCAATGGGGTATTCTATAGCATGTGACATCCTGCTCAGTATAAAAAATGGGAGGGGGCGGGGAGGGGAAACAACACCCCCTCCCCCCGCCCCAGTTCATGACACGCGGTCGGCAGCGGTGAGCAGTTGCATTCTGCATTGCCTGCTTTGTATCGTCTGTTGTTGTTGTTGCTCTCATTGTTATTATTACTGTTCTACTTCGTTTTATTTCAACCATTAAACTGTTTTTATCTCAACCCGGGAGTTTTCCTACTTGTGCCCTCCCGATTCTCTCCCCCATCCCACGGGGTGTGGGGGGGAGGAGAGCCAGTGGCTGCGTGGGGTTTTTTTGCAGGCTGGGGTTAAACCACGACATGCACCCATCATACCCTCCACCCAGCACCCCCATGGCCCAGCACTCATTCCCAGACATGCGCACAACCTAGCACACCCACCGCCAACACACAGCCCCTGGACATGCCCAGCACCCAGCAGCCCCACTGCCCAGCACCGCATTGCCCAGCATCCCCAGCGCCCAGCACCCTCACTGCCCACCACCCAGAACAACAAGTGCTGAGCACACAGCATCCGGACATGCCCAGCACCGGGGCACACCCAGCACCCACAAGACCCAGCACCCGGTCATGACCAGCAACTGGAAATGCCCACAGCCAGCACCTCTAGCTCCCAGCAGCCATCAACCCCAGTGCCTAGCACTCAGCACCCAGTCGTGCCAAGCACCCAACACCCCGGTGCTCAGCACCCTGCACATGCTCGTGTCCAGGGCCCACCACACAGCACCCACACTGCCCAACACCCAGCACCCACACATACCCGGCACAACCAGGGCCCAGCACACAGCCCACGCACGTGCCAGGAATCCAGCATCCCCAGAGCACAGCACCCAGCAACCCCAGCACAGCCACCCAGCACCGCATATGCCCAGCATGAAGCACCGCATATGCCCACAACCCAGCACCCAGTAGCTCCAGCACCAGGCATCCAGCACAAAGACATACCCTGCACTCAGTTATGCAGAGTACCTAGCAATACCGGGCCCAGCACCCCAGTACCTAGCACCCAACACTCCCACTGCCCAACACCCACCACCTGGACATGCCCAGCACACAGCACCCCCACCACCCCACACCGCCAGCGCCCAGTATGCAGCACCCAGAAATGCCCAGCACCCAAACATGCCCAGCACTCAACACACCACTGCCCAGATCCCAGCAAACCAGCCCTCAACATCGCCAGTGATCAGCACATAGCACCCGGAATGCCCAGCACCCGCAGCGCTCAGCACCCAGCACCCCCAGGGCCCAGCAGCCAGCACCGCAGCAACCAGCATCCCCAGCGCCCAGCACCCGGTCATGCCAAGCACCTGGACATGCCCAGCAGCAAGCACGCCTGTGCCCAGCACACAATATCCCCAGCACCCAGTAGCCCCAGCACCCAGCAGCAAGAGATACCCTGCACCCGCTTACGCATAGTACCCACAGCGCTCAGCAGCCACCATCCCCAGTGCTCTGTACTCAGCACACCAAACACCCACCATCCAGCACCCCCACACGTCTCACACCCAGCACCCCCAGTGCGCAGTACCCCGCACCCAGACATGCCCAGCACCCGGACATACACAGCACTCAGCACTGTCCTGCTTCCGGCTGGGACAGAGTTAACTTTCTTCCCAGTAGCTTGGGGGGTGTGCTGGCTTTTGGGTTTGGTGTGAGAGGAGCGTTGATGGCCCCTTAATGCTTTGGCTGTTGCTGGGCGGTGCTTGCACCGGGAGACTTTTGTTCTCTCTTTTCTGCCTCCCACAGGAAGCTCGGGGGGGGGGTGGGGGGTGGCAGGGGGGTGGGGAGCACAGCCTGGGTAGTTGACCTAGCTGGCCAATGGGGTATTCTATAGCATGTGACATCCTGCTCAGTATAAAAAATGGGAGGGGGCGGGGGGAGGAAACGACTCTCCCCCCCCCCCCGCCCCAGTTCATGACACGCGGTCGGCAGCGGTGAGCAGTTGCATTGTGCATTGCCTGCTTTGTATCGTCTGTTGTTGTTGTTGTTCTCATTGTTATTATTACTGTTCTACTTCGTTTTATTTCAACCATTAAACTGTTTTTATCTCAACCCGGGAGTTTTCCTACTTGTGCCCTCCCGATTCTCTCCCCCATCCCACGGGGTGGGGGGGGGGAGGAGAGCCAGCGGCTGCGTGGGGTTTATTTGCAGGCTGGGGTTAAACCACGACATGCACCCATCATACCCTCCACCCAGCACCCCCAGGGCCCAGCACTCATTCTCGGACATGCGCACAACCTAGCACACCCACCACCAACACACAGCCCCTGGACATGCCCAGCACCCAGCAGCCCCAGTGCCCAGCACCCCCAGCACCCAGCATCCCCAGCACCCAGCAGCAAGAGATACCCTGCACCCGCTTATGCATGGTACCCAGCACTCCCAGGGCCCAGCAACCAGCACCCCGAGTACTTAGCCTCCAGCACCCACACCAGCCAGCACCCAGCAAGGCCGGTACCCAGCAACCTCAGGGCCCAGAACCCAGCAGCCAGCTATTGCCCAGCACACAGACATGCCCAGCACCCAGCAACCCCAGTGCACACAACCCAGAAGCCCCAGCGCCCAGAAACCAACAGCCCCAGTGCCCAGCACTCCCAGGGCTCAGAAACCAACATTCGCATGCACCCAACACTCCAACCACCCAGCACCCGGACATGCCCAGCATGCAGCACCACCAGGGACCACCACCCCCAGCACCACGCACCCAGCACTACCACTGCCCAGCACCTGGACATGCCCAGCACCCAGATGTGCCCAGCAGGCAGCTTCCCTGCTGCCCACCGCCCAGCATCGCGACTACCCAGCACCCCGACCGCCCAGCACCTGGACATGCCCAGGCCCCGCCACACAGCACCCACACTGCCCAATACCCAGCACCCACACATACCCAGCACAACCAGGGCCCAGCACACACACGCGACAGGTTAAACCATGACATGCACCCATCATACCCTCCACCCAGCACCCCCATGGCCCAGCACTCATTCCCAGACATGCGCACAACCTAGCACACCCACCGCCAACACACTGCCCCTGGACATGCCCAGCCGCCCCAGTGCCCAGCACCCAGTAGCCCCAGCACCCAGCAGCAAGAGATACCCTGCACCTGCTTATGCATCATAGCCAGCACTCCCAGGGCCCAGCAACCAGCACTTAGCCCCCAGCACCCACACCAGCGAGCACCCAGCAAGGCCGGTGCCCAGCACCCAGCAACCTCAGGGCCCAGAACCCAGCAGCCAGCCATTGCCCAGCACCCAGACATGCCCAGCACCCAGCAACCCCAGTCCACAGAACCCAGAAGCCCCAGTGCCAAGAAACCAACCACCCCAGTGTCCAGCACCCAGTACACCCAGGGCCCAGCAACCAACACCCGCACATGCCCAGCACCCCCACCACCCAGCACACCCAAAGACTATCACGCCCAGCGCCAAGCACCCAGTACCGCCATTGCCTAGCACCGGGACATGCCCAGCACCCAGTACCACCACCACCAGTGCACAGTACCAAGCACCCGGATATGCCCAGCACGGAGACATTCCTACCAGGCAGCTTCCCTGCTCCCCATCGCCCAGGACCTCCAGTGCCCATCACCCAGCACCGGGACATGCCCAGCGCCCACCACACAGCACCCATACTGCCCAACACCCAGCACCCACACATACCCAGCACAAGCAGGGCACAGCACACGCACCTGCCAGGAATCCAGCACCCTCACAGCACAGCACCCAGCAAACCCAGAGCACACACCTAGCACCGGATATGGCCAGCACCGGATATGGCCAGCACCAAGACATACCCTGCACTCAGTTATGCATAGTAACAAGCAATGCCAGGGCCCAGCATCCCCAGTACTTAGCACCCAGCACTCCCACCGCCCAATACCCACCACCCGGACGTACCCAGCACCCCCACTGCCCGTGCCCAGCACCCAGACATGCCCAGCACCCAAACATGCCCAGCGCCCAACACACCAGAAAGCAGCAAACCAGCCCCCACCATCCCCAGTGACCTGCACATAGCACCCAGCACACGCTGCGCTCAGCACCCACCACCCACAGTGCCCAGAAACCAGCATACCCAATGCCCAGCATCCAGTACCACCACCACCCCAACTGCCCAGTACCCGCACGCGGATATGCCCAGCACCCGAACATACACAGTACCCCTAGGACCCAGCACTCAGAACTCCAGTGCACTGCACTGTCCTGCTTCTGGCTGGGACAGAGTTAACTTTCTTCCCAGTAGCTTGGGGGGGTGTGCTGGCCTTTTGGGTTTGGTGTGAGAGGAGCGTTGATGGCCCCTTAATGCTTTGACTGTTGCTGGGCGGTGCTTGCACCAGGAGACTTTTGTTCTCTCTTTTCTGCCTCCCACAGGAAGCTCGGGGGGGGTGGTGGGGGGTGGCGGGGGGGGGTGGGAAGCACAGCCGGCGTAGTTGACCCAGCTGGCCAATGGGGTATTCTATAGCATGTGACATCCTGCTCAGTATAAAAACTGGGAGGGGGCGGGGGAGGGAAACGACTCTCCCCCCCCCCCGCCCCAGTCCATGACACGCGGTCGGCAGCGGTGAGCAGTTGCATTCTGCATTGCCTGCTTTGTATCGTCTGTTGTTGTTGTTGTTCTCATTGTTATTATTACTGTTCTACTTCGTTTTATTTCAATCATTAAACTGTTTTTATCTCAACCCGGGAGCTTTCCTACTTGTGCCCTCCCGATTCTCTCCCCAATCCCACGGGGTGGGGGGGGGGAGGTGAGCCAGTGGCTGCGTGGGGTTTATTTGCTGGCTGGGGTTAAACCAACACATGCACCCATCATACCCTCCACCCAGCACTGCCAGGGCCCAGCATTCCCATGGCCCAGCACTGATTCCCACACATGCACACAACCCAGCAGACGCACCGCCAATGCACAGCACCTCGACATGCCCAGCAGCCCTGGAGCCCAGCACACAGCACCCAGCAGCCCCAGCACCAGGACATGACAAGAAGCCAGTCCCCGCAGTGCCCAGCAACCCACGACTCAGCAACGGAACATGCCTAGCACCAGGCACCACCAATGTGTAGCAAGGAGTGCTAGGTGTGGTGCATATGGCACATTTGGGGTGCTGGAGCTGGCTGGGTGTTGGGCAGCTGAGAAGGGTCTATCAAGGGAAGGTGAGAGCCACCAACATCTTTCAGTCCTGCCTGTTAGTTTATGGGAGCCCGAAGAGGGGATCTACTGCTTTGCAGTTGGGCTGTGGTAAGGTTGCTGGTTGGGTGGTAGAGCGAGAGCAGCTCCCTCGGAAAGGGCTGCCACGAAAGGCAAGAGCCAGAAACAGCTTTCAATCCTGGTTCTTTCAGTGTTGGAGCGCCCTCTGGTGGGAAGCCGTTTACGAAATGGGCTCGAGAGATGGTAAGGCAAAGGTTGATATTTAGGTTTGAGAATAAGGGAGAGGGGTGGTGGGACCGGGAAGGGTCCCGTGGTGGGTCCATGTGGTGGGTGGCGTTAACTAATGCAGAAGGATCTCGTTATCTACGCAGAACCTCAAACTATCCCTTATCCTCCTCAGAGGCAAGCTCCGAAACGGCCACCCACCTCCTCCGGCTCAGGCACAGAAATAGCCAGGAATCAAGGACGATGCTGACCCTCACGATCTCTTGGCAGCCCCTCCTCAGCCCCACCAACACCGGGGCTCTGTCGCTGTTCTCCCACTTTTCCTCGACATATCCCTGACCCTTACCAGGGCCACCTCCGAAGCGGCCACCCTCCACATGGGGCTTGGCACTGAAGTAGCCAGGAAACAAGGTTGATGCTGGCTCTCACGATCACTTTGCAGCCCCTTTCCAGCCGCACCAACACCGGGGCTCTGTGCCTGTTCTCCCACCTTACCTCAACCTATCCCAGACCCTCATCAGGGCCAAGCTCCAAAGCGGCCACCCTCCACGTGGAGCTTGGCACTAAGGTAACCAGAAATGCATCTTGATGCTGGCCCCCACCTTCCCTTGGTAGCCCCACCAAAACCGGGGATCTGTCTCTGTTCTCCACCTTATCCTCGACATATCCCTTACCCTCATTGGAGCCAAGCTCCGAAGAGGCCACCCTCAACATGGGGCTCAGGCACTGTGATAGCCAGGAACCAAGGCTGATGGTGGCCCTCACCTTCCATTTGTAATCCCTAGGCAGCCCCACCAACACCGGGGCTCTGTGCCTCTTCTCCCACCTAACCTCAACCTAGCCCTGACCCTCATCGGAGCCAAGCTCCGAAGCGGCCACCCTCCACGTGGAGCTTGGCACTAAGGTAACCAGAAATCCAGCTTGATGCTGGCCCTCACCTTCCCTTGGTAGCCCCACCAAAACCGGGGCTCTGTCTCTGTTCTCCACCTTATCCTCGACATATCCCTTACCCTCATCGGAGCCAAGCTCCGAAGAGACCACTCCCCACGTGGGGCTAAGGTACTGAATGAGCCTGGAATCAAGGTTGATGCTGGCCCTCACGATCTCTTTGCAGCCCCTTCTCAGCCCCACCAGTACCGGGGCTCTGTATCTGTTCTCCCACTTAGCCTCGACAGATCCCTTACCCTCATCAGGGCAAAGCGTCGCAGCGGCCACACTCCACATGGGGCTTGGCACTGAGATAGCCAGGAATCAAGGGTGGTGCTGGCACACACCTTCCATTTGCAGTCCCTAGGCAAGCCCACCAACACCGGGGCTCTGTGCCTGTTCTCCCTCCTAACCTCAACCTAGCCGAGACCCTCATCAGGC
>NW_027441623.1:0-2500 GCF_964195595.1 Calonectris borealis
GTTGGTGGAGCGATTTGTCTGGTTAATTCCGATAACGAACGAGACTCTGGCATGCTAACTAGTTACGCGACCCCCGAGCGGTCGGCGTCCAACTTCTTAGAGGGACAAGTGGCGTTCAGCCACCCGAGATTGAGCAATAACAGGTCTGTGATGCCCTTAGATGTCCGGGGCCGCACGCGCGCTACACTGACTGGCTCAGCTTGTGCCTACCCTCCGCCGGCAGGCGCGGGTAACCCGTTGAACCCCATTCGTGATGGGGATCGGGGATTGCAATTCTTCCCCGTGAACGAGGAATTCCCAGTAAGTGCGGGTCATAAGCTCGCGTTGATTAAGTCCCTGCCCTTTGTACACACCGCCCGTCGCTACTACCGATTGGATGGTTTAGTGAGGTCCTCGGATCGGCCCCGGCGGGGTCGGCCCCGGCCCTGCCGGAGCGTCGAGAAGACGGTCGAACTTGACTATCTAGAGGAAGTAAAAGTCGTAACAAGGTTTCCGTAGGTGAACCTGCGGAAGGATCATTACCGGGGGCTGTCGCGCGGGCGCGCCGGGCGTCCGGCCGCGCCGGCGACTGGCCACTCTACCCGCCCCGCGCCGCGCGCCGAGGGGGCCCCGCGGGGGGCCCCGGGCGCGGCGCGGGCTTCCCGTCCCGCTCCCGTCGCTTGCCTCCGGGCACCGCGCGCCGCCGGAGGGGGGGCCCCGCGGGGGGCCCCCCGGGCGCGCGGCAGGGCCGCGGCGGCGGCGGGGCGCGCTGCCGCGCGGGCGCCGCGTGCCCCTCGGCCCCCCCCTCCTCGCGCGAGGGGGGGAGGCGCGGAGGGGCTCTCCCGGCCCGCGCCGGCGCGCGCCCGCCCGCCGCCGCCGCGCCCGGCGCCGGTCCGCCGCCGGGCCGCCCCCGCGGAGGGGGGCGGCCGGCTCGTGCCTCGCCGCCGCGGCCGGCGCCGCCGAACGCCGGCCGCGGTACGTCCGCGCGCGCGGGCCCGAGTTCGCCCGAGCCTGGCTCCTGCGCGAGCCGCGTGCGTGCGGGAGGGAGGGGTCCCGGCACGGCCCCTCCCGGAGGCGCTCTCCTCTCGCTCGCCGGCCGGCGGCCCGCCCGCGCCGCCGCCGCCTCGGCCGCTTCTCTCCGACGCGCGCGCGCGCGTCGCCCGGTCGGCGGGGACCGCCGCGTCCCCGCCGCTTCCCCCGCTTGTCGCCTCCGCTGGCGCCCGCCACCGGCCGGCGTCCGCCTCCGGGGACCGGCCCCCGTCCCCCGCCCCGCCTGACCCGACGGCGGCCCGCTGCCGCCGCCGCCGGGGAGGGGCGGGGGACGCGGCCCCCGGGGCGAAGAGGGCGCCCCCCCCGGTCTCGGAGCGCGGGCGGCAGCGCGCGAGAAGCGGGGGCTGCCGGCGCGGGGTGCGACGAGCCCCCGCCGGCCGAGCCCGCGCGGGCAGCCGGGAGGGAGCGGCGAGCGGCGACGACGGGGCGGCAGGCGCGAGCGTGCGAGAGCGCAAGAGGGCCTTCGGGGTCGGGGGGGGCGGCTCCCCCGACCCTCCCCGCACCGGGGCGGGCCGCTGCGGAGCGGCCCGCCCGGCCGGCCGGCCGCGCAGGGCGAGGCCTCCGGGCGTTCCGGGCGTGGCGCGCGGCGCCGGGCGGCGCCTTCGGCGGCGCCCCCCCGCCTCTCCCCTCCCCCACCCCCGCGGTGCGGGGGGGGGAGCTCGGGGCGGGGGGCTCCGCCGCCGACGCCGCCTTGGGCGGGCGAGGCCCTTGCCGGGTCGCGTCCCGCGCCGGCGGGCGGCCCGAGCCACGGCTCTCCTCCCGGGCGCAGCGCCGGGCTACTGAGGGAAACCCCGGGCCCCGGGCAGGAGGACGAGGCGGTGGCGGCGGACGTCGGGCGCGCCCCCGCGGGCGGACGCTCCCCCGAGGGCGGCAGCGGGGGAGGCACCCCCGCGGGGCCTGCAGGTCGTTTCCCTCACCCCAGGGCCAGGTACCTAGCGTCCGCGCCTCGGCGGCCCTCCCTCGGCGAGCGCCGGGGGTCGAAGGCCGCGGAGCCGGGCGGCGGTTTAAAGACGCGGGCGGCTCGATGCGACCCGCGGGGCGGCCGGGCGGTGGCGCCTCCAGGGGCGGGAGTCGCTCCCGCAGAGCCCCTGGCTGGGCGCCGCCCGTGCCCGTCGCGCGGGCAGCCGTGCCGGGGAGGGGTCCCGCTGCCCCCCCCTCTCCGCGGTCCGGTCTCGGCGGAGGAGACCGCGGCGCGGTCGGCCGCGGCCGGCCCGCCTGCCTCGAAACGGGTGGACCCCCCCCGGCGGGAGCGCGGGCTCTCCGCCGAGGGGGCGGCGAGCCCCCGCGGCGGGGGCTCGCCCGGCGGCCGCCGGGCCGCCGCGCCCCGCCCCGTCGCAGCGCTGCGGCGCGCTGCGCTCCGCTCCCTCCCCCTCGCCCCCCGGCGAGCGCTCGGCGGTCCCGCGCCGCCGGCCGCCGGCGAGGGCGGCACCCCGGCCGAGCGGCGGCGGCGCCGCTCGGCGTGTCGGCCGGC
>NW_027441623.1:10000-15000 GCF_964195595.1 Calonectris borealis
CAACTAACTCTTGCACGTACTCTTGCCAAATTTATCTATTACAGCCGTCTTTATTAAAGAATTAACAGTAATTACTAACAGGTACTCATCGGCCCCACCTTCCCTCTCTCTCCCTTTCCCGTCCGTCACCTCTTGGCGTGCCCGAAAGAGAGGAATGCAGATTTGGTAAAGAAATCCGATCCTTCGTTATTGATGTGTCCATAGCCATGTTTATGTTTTGGGATCTCTTCAATGAACCCAATGGTTTATTTCATTGGTTCGATAAATTAAGTCTTCCTTAATTTTTAACGTCGATTCATTTCCTTCATTTCCGCACGAAGGAATTCATTCATCGTCGTCGAATACCTCGGTCCTAAGCGAGGGATAGAAACGTCGGTCACCGAATCGCTAGTCACTTGACCTTGACCTTAATTTACCCGGGGTCAGTTCTTGGTGCGCAGGGGATTGAGGAGTATTTGTACACGCGTCTTAACAAAGCAGGTCGAGCGTTATCGAGATTCTCCAATCGGCCCCGTTTTATTTTTCCGGGGGTATCGTCCACCTAGCCGTGCTAAAAGAAAATTAATTTTACCAGAATTTGATTGATTTCTTTTTCCCTACGGAAACCGATACGGACAATAACTCTTGTGTGACGCAGTGCTCGCTCTCCTGCATTAAAAGCCCTTTAAATCCCAGAAACGGGCGGGGGGTGGGGGAATTACGCCCACACGCACGCACACGCACGCATGCCCCCACTCCCCATCGCCCACCGCGGGCAGGAAGACGGGGACAGGGTGGCCCTTGTATCAGACCCGCTTAAATCTCGAATCACCCCCCCGGTTCCCCACCTCCCCACACACCCCCCGGACGGGAGACGGCGGCAGCCCGGTCCAGCCGGACCCGGAGCACGGAGGGGCCGTCAGGTCTACCCGGCTCCGGGGCCGGCGGCGGCCGTCAGGTCTACCCGGCTCCGGGGCCGCCGGCGGCCGTCAGGTCTACCCGGCTCCGGGGCCGCCGGCGGCCGTCAGGTCTACCCGGCTCCGGGGCCGGCGGCGGCCGTCAGGTCTACCCGGCTCCGGGGCCGGCGGCGGCCGTCAGGTCTACCCGGCTCCGGGGCCGGCGGCGGCCGTCAGGTCTACCCGGCTCCGGGGCCGGCGGCGGCCGTCAGGTCTACCCGGCTCCGGGGCCGGCGGCGGCCGTCAGGTCTACCCGGCTCCGGGGCCGCCGGCGGCCGTCAGGTCTACGCGGCTCCGGGGCCGGCGGCGGCCGTCAGGTCTACCCGGCTCCGGGCCAGGCGGCGGCCGTCAGGTCTACCCGGCTCCGGGCCAGGCGGCGGCCGTCAGGTCTACCCGGCTCCGGGGCCGCCGGCGGCCGTCAGGTCTACCCGGCTCCGGGGCCGGCGGCGGCCGTCAGGTCTACCCGGCTCCGGGGCCGGCGGCGGCCGTCAGGTCTACCCGGCTCCGGGGCCGGCGGCGGCCGTCAGGTCTACCCGGCTCCGGGGCCGGCGGCGGCCGTCAGGTCTACCCGGCTCCGGGGCCGCCGGCGGCCGTCAGGTCTACCCGGCTCCGGGGCCGCCGGCGGCCGTCAGGTCTACCCGGCTCCGGGGCCGCCGGCGGCCGTCAGGTCTACCCGGCTCCGGGGCCGCCGGCGGCCGTCAGGTCTACCCGGCTCCGGGGCCGCCGGCGGCCGTCAGGTCTACCCGGCTCCGGGGCCGCCGGCGGCCGTCAGGTCTACCCGGCTCCGGGGCCGCCGGCGGCCGTCAGGTCTACCCGGCTCCGGGGCCGCCGGCGGCCGTCAGGTCTACCCGGCTCCGGGGCCGGCGGCGGCCGTCAGGTCTACCCGGCTCCGGGGCCGCCGGCGGCCGTCAGGTCTACCCGGCTCCGGGGCCGGCGGCGGCCGTCAGGTCTACCCGGCTCCGGGGCCGGCGGCGGCCGTCAGGTCTACCCGGCTCCGGGGCCGGCGGCGGCCGTCAGGTCTACCCGGCTCCGGGGCCGGCGGCGGCCGTCAGGTCTACCCGGCTCCGGGGCCGGCGGCGGCCGTCAGGTCTACCCGGCTCCGGGGCCGCCGGCGGCCGTCAGGTCTACCCGGCTCCGGGGCCGCCGGCGGCCGTCAGGTCTACCCGGCTCCGGGGCCGGCGGCGGCCGTCAGGTCTACCCGGCTCCGGGGCCGCCGGCGGCCGTCAGGTCTACCCGGCTCCGGGGCCGCCGGCGGCCGTCAGGTCTACCCGGCTCCGGGGCCGCCGGCGGCCGTCAGGTCTACCCGGCTCCGGGGCCGGCGGCGGCCGTCAGGTCTACCCGGCTCCGGGGCCGCCGGCGGCCGTCAGGTCTACCCGGCTCCGGGGCCGCCGGCGGCCGTCAGGTCTACCCGGCTCCGGGGCCGCCGGCGGCCGTCAGGTCTACCCGGCTCCGGGCCAGGCGGCGGCCGTCAGGTCTACCCGGCTCCGGGGCCGGCGGCGGCCGTCAGGTCTACCCGGCTCCGGGGCCGGCGGCGGCCGTCAGGTCTACCCGGCTCCGGGCCCGGCGGCGGCCGTCAGGTCTACCCGGCTCCGGGCCCGGCGGCGGCCGTCATGTCTACCCGGCTCCGGGCTCGGCGGCGGCCGTCAGGTCTACCCCTTTTCGGAGCCCGTGGGGCCGCCTGCGGTACCCGGCGACCGCGGGTTGTTGGTTGCGTAGCGTCCGGCGATAAGGGCGGCCAAGTCTACCCGGCTCCGGCGGGACTTGGTCGCCTTGCCGGGGCCGAGGGGTAGACGTGTTGTCCCCGCTGCTTCGTCGGAGCTGCCGAAGGGGTCGCTGTTTTTCGCTGCCTCCAGTTACGTCATCGTAAAAGTCGGCGTGGTTGGCGCGCCTCCCCGGTGCGCAGAGGCGCCGCTCTTGGAGCTTGCCGGCGGCGGGGACGTGCCGGTCCGTACTATAGGAGCGAGCCGTGACTCGTCTCCAGAGCAGCGCTCGTCAGCGGCTGCAAGGCCCGCGGTTCTGCCAGCAAAGTGGGGTGCTCGGCGGCCGTCGTGGCGGTTCCCTCGGTGGTCCGGCCCAGCTTCCAGTCTCTTCGGTCCGGCCATCTCCCAGCGCTTGCCCGACAAGCCAGCCCAGCGTGTCCGAGGGGTCGGGAGCTGCGGAGAGCCGGAGCCGGCGGCCGGCTCCGGCGGCCGTTGCCGACCGGCACGAGGCATAAGGCCGGATCCCGCAGGGCAGGGCAAAGACTCGAACGCACCCAGCCGGGGCCCAGTGATGGTGAAGGTCACTGCCGGAGGCAGACGGCCGGGGGGCGTCGAGCCTGCCGCGGCTTACTCCCGGCTCCAGAGGGCCCGGTTGGTGGGACGACCGAGGTTGGCGGCACCTCGTCCCTTTGTGCCAGCCTTAAGCTGGAGCCCGCGAAGCGGGCGGAGAGAGCGGCGGCCGGCTCCCGGCCAGCCGAACGCAGACGGCCGGGGGGTGCCGAGCCTGCCGCGGCTTCCCCCCCCCGGCCCCCCGAGGGCCCAACTGACGGCGCAGGCGGGGCGGCGGCGTCCCGTTTTCACCGGTGCGAGCCCTCCGCGGGCAGCTGGTGGTGTCAGGCGGGCCCGGTGACGGGACTGCGGCGTGCAGGCGAGGCGGCGGCGCCTCGTCCTCGTTTCCCCCGGGAGAAGCGGTTCCCCGCGGGGCAGGGCAAAGACCGGCGGCCGGTGGCGGTCGCCGGCACTCGAACGCTGGAAGGCCGGGGGAGCCGAGCCTCCCTCGGCCCCGGGGGGCCCGATGATGGCAAAGGCGGGTGCTGGCACCGTTCCGGGGCAGAGGTGCCCGCGAGTGCCCAGCCCACCAGGGCTGCCGCCGGCTGCCGAGGGCCGTGTGATGGAGACGGGCAAGGTGGCGGCGCCTTGTCCTTTTTCTCCGGCCTTAAGCTGGAGCCCGCGAAGCGGGCAGAAACACCGGCAGCCGAATGCAGACAGCCGGGGGGTCTCGAGTCGGCCGCGGCTTGCCCCGGCCCCCGAGGGCCCGGTGATGGTGCAGGCGGGGCGGCGGCGCCTCGTCCTCTTTTTTGCTGGCGCGAGTCCTGGTAGCAGGAGGGCTCGCTGGGAAGGTCTGCACTCGTACGGGCGAGGTGGCGGCGCCTCGCCCTTCCGAACTTCTCCAGCCCTAAGCTGGAGCCCGCGCAAGCGGGAAGAAAAGGGCGGCCGGTCCCTGCGGCCGGCAGCCGAAGGCAAGTGGCCGCGGGCGTCGAGCCTTGAGCGGCTTTTCCCGGCCCCCGTTACCCGGGGATGGCACGGGTGAGGCGCGGTGCCTCTTAGTCTTCTTCGGCCTTCTCCTCCCCCGGGGTAAGCGGTTCCCCGGGGCGCAGGGCAAAGACCGGTACCGGTGGCCGGCACTCGAACGCTGGAAGACCGGGGGAGTCGAGCCTGCCGCGGCTTTCCCTCGGTCCCGTTGACCTCGCTCAAGGGAATCGATGCGCGGAGCGGGTGGCCGGCGGCACCTCCCGCTCCCCCCCTTCAGTCGACCCAGACCCGCAGGCAGCGCCTGCAGAGGTGTTCCTGGGCGCGTCGGAGACGCTTCACGGCGGGCCGGCTCTGCCGGTGACCAGGCCGCCGTTGCGGCTCTCCGGAGACGCTGCCCCCTCGCTCGCACGCAGAGCCCCGCGTTCCGCCGCCCGCCCCGCCCGGGGCGGCGGCGAGCGCGCGCGGCCGTCGCTGTCCCAGGACCGTGGCCGTGGGGCCCGCGCTTCCTCTCCCGATCGAGGTGGCACCCAGGGCGCGTCGGAGACGCTTCACGGCGGGCCGGCTCTGCCGGTGACCAGGCCGCCGTTGCGGCTCTCCGCAGACGCTGCCCTCTCGCTCGCACGCAGAGCCCCGCGTTCCGCCGCCCGCCCCGCCCGGGGCGGCGGCGAGCGCGCGCGGCCGTCGCTGTCCCAGGACCGTGGCCGTGGGGCCCGTGCTTCCTTTCCGTCTCTCCTCTCCCCTTTCCCTTCCTGATCGATGAGGCCTTTCGGGTCGCGTCGGAGAGGGCCCCCGGCGGGCCGGCTCTTCCGTGCTCCCCGTAACAGGGAGCCAC
>NW_027441623.1:27500-30000 GCF_964195595.1 Calonectris borealis
TTATTTCATTGGTTCGATAAATTAAGTCTTCCTTAATTTTTAACGTCGATTCATTTCCTTCATTTCCGCACGAAGGAATTCATTCATCGTCGTCGAATACCTCGGTCCTAAGCGAGGGATAGAAACGTCGGTCACCGAATCGCTAGTCACTTGACCTTGACCTTAATTTACCCGGGGTCAGTTCTTGGTGCGCAGGGGATTGAGGAGGAGTATTTGTACACGCGTCTTAACAAAGCAGGTCGAGCGTTATCGAGATTCTCCAATCGGCCCCGTTTTATTTTTCCGGGGGTATCGTCCACCTAGCCGTGCTAAAAGAAAATTAATTTTACCAGAATTTGATTGATTTCTTTTTCCCTACGGAAACCGATACGGACAATAACTCTTGTGTGACGCAGTGCTCGCTCTCCTGCATTAAAAGCCCTTTAAATCCCAGAAACGGGCGGGGGGTGGGGGAATTACGCCCACACGCACGCACACGCACGCATGCCCCCACTCCCCATCGCCCACCGCGGGCAGGAAGACGGGGACAGGGTGGCCCTTGTATCAGACCCGCTTAAATCTCGAATCACCCCCCCGGTTCCCCACCTCCCCACACACCCCCCGGACGGGAGACGGCGGCAGCCCGGTCCAGCCGGACCCGGAGCACGGAGGGGCCGTCAGGTCTACCCGGCTCCGGGGCCGGCGGCGGCCGTCAGGTCTACCCGGCTCCGGGGCCGCCGGCGGCCGTCAGGTCTACCCGGCTCCGGGGCCGGCGGCGGCCGTCAGGTCTACCCGGCTCCGGGGCCGGCGGCGGCCGTCAGGTCTACCCGGCTCCGGGGCCGGCGGCGGCCGTCAGGTCTACCCGGCTCCGGGGCCGGCGGCGGCCGTCAGGTCTACCCGGCTCCGGGGCCGGCGGCGGCCGTCAGGTCTACCCGGCTCCGGGGCCGGCGGCGGCCGTCAGGTCTACCCGGCTCCGGGGCCGCCGGCGGCCGTCAGGTCTACCCGGCTCCGGGGCCGGCGGCGGCCGTCAGGTCTACCCGGCTCCGGGCCAGGCGGCGGCCGTCAGGTCTACCCGGCTCCGGGCCAGGCGGCGGCCGTCAGGTCTACCCGGCTCCGGGGCCGCCGGCGGCCGTCAGGTCTACCCGGCTCCGGGGCCGGCGGCGGCCGTCAGGTCTACCCGGCTCCGGGGCCGGCGGCGGCCGTCAGGTCTACCCGGCTCCGGGGCCGGCGGCGGCCGTCAGGTCTACCCGGCTCCGGGGCCGGCGGCGGCCGTCAGGTCTACCCGGCTCCGGGGCCGGCGGCGGCCGTCAGGTCTACCCGGCTCCGGGGCCGCCGGCGGCCGTCAGGTCTACCCGGCTCCGGGGCCGCCGGCGGCCGTCAGGTCTACCCGGCTCCGGGGCCGGCGGCGGCCGTCAGGTCTACCCGGCTCCGGGGCCGCCGGCGGCCGTCAGGTCTACCCGGCTCCGGGGCCGGCGGCGGCCGTCAGGTCTACCCGGCTCCGGGGCCGCCGGCGGCCGTCAGGTCTACCCGGCTCCGGGGCCGGCGGCGGCCGTCAGGTCTACCCGGCTCCGGGGCCGCCGGCGGCCGTCAGGTCTACCCGGCTCCGGGGCCGCCGGCGGCCGTCAGGTCTACCCGGCTCCGGGGCCGCCGGCGGCCGTCAGGTCTACCCGGCTCCGGGCCAGGCGGCGGCCGTCAGGTCTACCCGGCTCCGGGGCCGGCGGCGGCCGTCAGGTCTACCCGGCTCCGGGGCCGGCGGCGGCCGTCAGGTCTACCCGGCTCCGGGCCCGGCGGCGGCCGTCAGGTCTACCCGGCTCCGGGCCCGGCGGCGGCCGTCATGTCTACCCGGCTCCGGGCTCGGCGGCGGCCGTCAGGTCTACCCCTTTTCGGAGCCCGTGGGGCCGCCTGCGGTACCCGGCGACCGCGGGTTGTTGGTTGCGTAGCGTCCGGCGATAAGGGCGGCCAAGTCTACCCGGCTCCGGCGGGACTTGGTCGCCTTGCCGGGGCCGAGGGGTAGACGTGTTGTCCCCGCTGCTTCGTCGGAGCTGCCGAAGGGGTCGCTGTTTTTCGCTGCCTCCAGTTACGTCATCGTAAAAGTCGGCGTGGTTGGCGCGCCTCCCCGGTGCGCAGAGGCGCCGCTCTTGGAGCTTGCCGGCGGCGGGGACGTGCCGGTCCGTACTATAGGAGCGAGCCGTGACTCGTCTCCAGAGCAGCGCTCGTCAGCGGCTGCAAGGCCCGCGGTTCTGCCAGCAAAGTGGGGTGCTCGGCGGCCGTCGTGGCGGTTCCCTCGGTGGTCCGGCCCAGCTTCCAGTCTCTTCGGTCCGGCCATCTCCCAGCGCTTGCCCGACAAGCCAGCCCAGCGTGTCCGAGGGGTCGGGAGCTGCGGAGAGCCGGAGCCGGCGGCCGGCTCCGGCGGCCGTTGCCGACCGGCACGAGGCATAAGGCCGGATCCCGCAGGGCAGGGCAAAGACTCGAACGCACCCAGCCGGGGCCCAGTGATGGTGAAGGTCACTGCCGGAGGCAG
>NW_027441623.1:35000-37500 GCF_964195595.1 Calonectris borealis
CGAGTTCGCCCGAGCCTGGCTCCTGCGCGAGCCGCGTGCGTGCGGGAGGGAGGGGTCCCGGCACGGCCCCTCCCGGAGGCGCTCTCCTCTCGCTCGCCGGCCGGCGGCCCGCCCGCGCCGCCGCCGCCTCGGCCGCTTCTCTCCGACGCGCGCGCGCGCGTCGCCCGGTCGGCGGGGACCGCCGCGTCCCCGCCGCTTCCCCCGCTTGTCGCCTCCGCTGGCGCCCGCCACCGGCCGGCGTCCGCCTCCGGGGACCGGCCCCCGTCCCCCGCCCCGCCTGACCCGACGGCGGCCCGCTGCCGCCGCCGCCGGGGAGGGGCGGGGGACGCGGCCCCCGGGGCGAAGAGGGCGCCCCCCCCGGTCTCGGAGCGCGGGCGGCAGCGCGCGAGAAGCGGGGGCTGCCGGCGCGGGGTGCGACGAGCCCCCGCCGGCCGAGCCCGCGCGGGCAGCCGGGAGGGAGCGGCGAGCGGCGACGACGGGGCGGCAGGCGCGAGCGTGCGAGAGCGCAAGAGGGCCTTCGGGGTCGGGGGGGGCGGCTCCCCCGACCCTCCCCGCACCGGGGCGGGCCGCTGCGGAGCGGCCCGCCCGGCCGGCCGGCCGCGCAGGGCGAGGCCTCCGGGCGTTCCGGGCGTGGCGCGCGGCGCCGGGCGGCGCCTTCGGCGGCGCCCCCCCGCCTCTCCCCTCCCCCACCCCCGCGGTGCGGGGGGGGGAGCTCGGGGCGGGGGGCTCCGCCGCCGACGCCGCCTTGGGCGGGCGAGGCCCTTGCCGGGTCGCGTCCCGCGCCGGCGGGCGGCCCGAGCCACGGCTCTCCTCCCGGGCGCAGCGCCGGGCTACTGAGGGAAACCCCGGGCCCCGGGCAGGAGGACGAGGCGGTGGCGGCGGACGTCGGGCGCGCCCCCGCGGGCGGACGCTCCCCCGAGGGCGGCAGCGGGGGAGGCACCCCCGCGGGGCCTGCAGGTCGTTTCCCTCACCCCAGGGCCAGGTACCTAGCGTCCGCGCCTCGGCGGCCCTCCCTCGGCGAGCGCCGGGGGTCGAAGGCCGCGGAGCCGGGCGGCGGTTTAAAGACGCGGGCGGCTCGATGCGACCCGCGGGGCGGCCGGGCGGTGGCGCCTCCAGGGGCGGGAGTCGCTCCCGCAGAGCCCCTGGCTGGGCGCCGCCCGTGCCCGTCGCGCGGGCAGCCGTGCCGGGGAGGGGTCCCGCTGCCCCCCCCTCTCCGCGGTCCGGTCTCGGCGGAGGAGACCGCGGCGCGGTCGGCCGCGGCCGGCCCGCCTGCCTCGAAACGGGTGGACCCCCCCCGGCGGGAGCGCGGGCTCTCCGCCGAGGGGGCGGCGAGCCCCCGCGGCGGGGGCTCGCCCGGCGGCCGCCGGGCCGCCGCGCCCCGCCCCGTCGCAGCGCTGCGGCGCGCTGCGCTCCGCTCCCTCCCCCTCGCCCCCCGGCGAGCGCTCGGCGGTCCCGCGCCGCCGGCCGCCGGCGAGGGCGGCACCCCGGCCGAGCGGCGGCGGCGCCGCTCGGCGTGTCGGCCGGCCGGAGGGCGCCCGCCGCCGGCCGCGGCTGTCCCGGCCCGGGCCCCGCCCGTCGCTTCCCCGCCGCCCTTCCCGGCCGCGCCGGGCGGGCGGGCGCGCGGGCGGGGGCGTCCCACTCCCGGTCTCCGCGTGGAAACGGGGAGAGCGGGCGCCGCCCCCGCCTTAGCGCCGTCCGCCTCGTCGCCTGGCGCGTGCCCGCGGAAGGGGGCCGAGGCGGGGGGCGGCGGCGGCGGCGGTTCCGGGCGGGCGGCCGCGCCGGCGCGGCGGCGGGCGCCGTCCGGCGGGCCGCGGGCGGCGTGCCGCGTCGCCGGCTCGGGCTCCGGCGGTCGCCGCCTCCGGCGCGGCCGGCGGCGGAGCCGCGGAGGCGCCGGCGGGGCGAGCCGCGGGAAGGGGAGCCGGCTGTCGTAGCGCGGCGCAGGTTGTGGGCGGAGGCGCGCGCGCGCGGGGGTCCGGCGGGGCGCCCCGCTGCTGCCGCCCGGCAGCAGCATCCGTTGTCCCGAGCGAGGCGGGCGGGCGGCGCGGCCGGGCGCGTCGCCGCCTCCGTGCGGAGGCCGGGCCGAGCCCGGGCGCCTGGGCCGCCTCCGAAACGCGCAAGGGGCGTCTGCCCGCTGTGGGTCGAGTCGGGAGCGCGGGCTCCCCGCCCTTGCCGTTCGGGGTTTTTTCCCGTTCCCTTTTTCCCTTCCGCTGGGTGTGCTCGTACGGTCAGGCGAGGCGAGGCCTCTCCGCCGCGGCCCGTGGCGCCGCGCCGCGGCCCCCTCCGCGCGGGCGGGGGGGGCGGGCCGGCGGGCGGGCGGGCGGTGGGCCGTCCTCCGAGAGGGGCCGCTGCTGGCGAGCGGTCCCGGCCCCCCCGCGCGCGCGGGGCGGTGCCGAAAGGCAGACAACTCTTAGCGGTGGATCACTCGGCTCGTGCGTCGATGAAGAACGCAGCTAGCTGCGAGAATTAATGTGAATTGCAGGACACATTGATCATCGACACT
>NW_027441623.1:45000-47500 GCF_964195595.1 Calonectris borealis
CCGGCTCCGGGGCCGCCGGCGGCCGTCAGGTCTACCCGGCTCCGGGGCCGGCGGCGGCCGTCAGGTCTACCCGGCTCCGGGGCCGGCGGCGGCCGTCAGGTCTACCCGGCTCCGGGGCCGGCGGCGGCCGTCAGGTCTACCCGGCTCCGGGCCAGGCGGCGGCCGTCAGGTCTACCCGGCTCCGGGGCCGGCGGCGGCCGTCAGGTCTACCCGGCTCCGGGGCCGCCGGCGGCCGTCAGGTCTACGCGGCTCCGGGGCCGGCGGCGGCCGTCAGGTCTACCCGGCTCCGGGCCAGGCGGCGGCCGTCAGGTCTACCCGGCTCCGGGCCAGGCGGCGGCCGTCAGGTCTACCCGGCTCCGGGGCCGCCGGCGGCCGTCAGGTCTACCCGGCTCCGGGGCCGGCGGCGGCCGTCAGGTCTACCCGGCTCCGGGGCCGGCGGCGGCCGTCAGGTCTACCCGGCTCCGGGGCCGGCGGCGGCCGTCAGGTCTACCCGGCTCCGGGGCCGGCGGCGGCCGTCAGGTCTACCCGGCTCCGGGGCCGCCGGCGGCCGTCAGGTCTACCCGGCTCCGGGGCCGCCGGCGGCCGTCAGGTCTACCCGGCTCCGGGGCCGCCGGCGGCCGTCAGGTCTACCCGGCTCCGGGGCCGCCGGCGGCCGTCAGGTCTACCCGGCTCCGGGGCCGCCGGCGGCCGTCAGGTCTACCCGGCTCCGGGGCCGCCGGCGGCCGTCAGGTCTACCCGGCTCCGGGGCCGCCGGCGGCCGTCAGGTCTACCCGGCTCCGGGGCCGGCGGCGGCCGTCAGGTCTACCCGGCTCCGGGGCCGGCGGCGGCCGTCAGGTCTACCCGGCTCCGGGGCCGGCGGCGGCCGTCAGGTCTACCCGGCTCCGGGGCCGGCGGCGGCCGTCAGGTCTACCCGGCTCCGGGGCCGGCGGCGGCCGTCAGGTCTACCCGGCTCCGGGGCCGCCGGCGGCCGTCAGGTCTACCCGGCTCCGGGGCCGCCGGCGGCCGTCAGGTCTACCCGGCTCCGGGGCCGGCGGCGGCCGTCAGGTCTACCCGGCTCCGGGGCCGCCGGCGGCCGTCAGGTCTACCCGGCTCCGGGGCCGCCGGCGGCCGTCAGGTCTACCCGGCTCCGGGGCCGCCGGCGGCCGTCAGGTCTACCCGGCTCCGGGGCCGGCGGCGGCCGTCAGGTCTACCCGGCTCCGGGGCCGCCGGCGGCCGTCAGGTCTACCCGGCTCCGGGGCCGCCGGCGGCCGTCAGGTCTACCCGGCTCCGGGGCCGCCGGCGGCCGTCAGGTCTACCCGGCTCCGGGCCAGGCGGCGGCCGTCAGGTCTACCCGGCTCCGGGGCCGGCGGCGGCCGTCAGGTCTACCCGGCTCCGGGGCCGGCGGCGGCCGTCAGGTCTACCCGGCTCCGGGCCCGGCGGCGGCCGTCAGGTCTACCCGGCTCCGGGCCCGGCGGCGGCCGTCATGTCTACCCGGCTCCGGGCTCGGCGGCGGCCGTCAGGTCTACCCCTTTTCGGAGCCCGTGGGGCCGCCTGCGGTACCCGGCGACCGCGGGTTGTTGGTTGCGTAGCGTCCGGCGATAAGGGCGGCCAAGTCTACCCGGCTCCGGCGGGACTTGGTCGCCTTGCCGGGGCCGAGGGGTAGACGTGTTGTCCCCGCTGCTTCGTCGGAGCTGCCGAAGGGGTCGCTGTTTTTCGCTGCCTCCAGTTACGTCATCGTAAAAGTCGGCGTGGTTGGCGCGCCTCCCCGGTGCGCAGAGGCGCCGCTCTTGGAGCTTGCCGGCGGCGGGGACGTGCCGGTCCGTACTATAGGAGCGAGCCGTGACTCGTCTCCAGAGCAGCGCTCGTCAGCGGCTGCAAGGCCCGCGGTTCTGCCAGCAAAGTGGGGTGCTCGGCGGCCGTCGTGGCGGTTCCCTCGGTGGTCCGGCCCAGCTTCCAGTCTCTTCGGTCCGGCCATCTCCCAGCGCTTGCCCGACAAGCCAGCCCAGCGTGTCCGAGGGGTCGGGAGCTGCGGAGAGCCGGAGCCGGCGGCCGGCTCCGGCGGCCGTTGCCGACCGGCACGAGGCATAAGGCCGGATCCCGCAGGGCAGGGCAAAGACTCGAACGCACCCAGCCGGGGCCCAGTGATGGTGAAGGTCACTGCCGGAGGCAGACGGCCGGGGGGCGTCGAGCCTGCCGCGGCTTACTCCCGGCTCCAGAGGGCCCGGTTGGTGGGACGACCGAGGTTGGCGGCACCTCGTCCCTTTGTGCCAGCCTTAAGCTGGAGCCCGCGAAGCGGGCGGAGAGAGCGGCGGCCGGCTCCCGGCCAGCCGAACGCAGACGGCCGGGGGGTGCCGAGCCTGCCGCGGCTTCCCCCCCCCGGCCCCCCGAGGGCCCAACTGACGGCGCAGGCGGGGCGGCGGCGTCCCGTTTTCACCGGTGCGAGCCCTCCGCGGGCAGCTGGTGGTGTCAGGCGGGCCCGGTGACGGGACTGCGGCGTGCAGGCGAGGCGGCGGCGCCTCGT
>NW_027441623.1:52500-55000 GCF_964195595.1 Calonectris borealis
CCCCCCCCGGTCTCGGAGCGCGGGCGGCAGCGCGCGAGAAGCGGGGGCTGCCGGCGCGGGGTGCGACGAGCCCCCGCCGGCCGAGCCCGCGCGGGCAGCCGGGAGGGAGCGGCGAGCGGCGACGACGGGGCGGCAGGCGCGAGCGTGCGAGAGCGCAAGAGGGCCTTCGGGGTCGGGGGGGGCGGCTCCCCCGACCCTCCCCGCACCGGGGCGGGCCGCTGCGGAGCGGCCCGCCCGGCCGGCCGGCCGCGCAGGGCGAGGCCTCCGGGCGTTCCGGGCGTGGCGCGCGGCGCCGGGCGGCGCCTTCGGCGGCGCCCCCCCGCCTCTCCCCTCCCCCACCCCCGCGGTGCGGGGGGGGGAGCTCGGGGCGGGGGGCTCCGCCGCCGACGCCGCCTTGGGCGGGCGAGGCCCTTGCCGGGTCGCGTCCCGCGCCGGCGGGCGGCCCGAGCCACGGCTCTCCTCCCGGGCGCAGCGCCGGGCTACTGAGGGAAACCCCGGGCCCCGGGCAGGAGGACGAGGCGGTGGCGGCGGACGTCGGGCGCGCCCCCGCGGGCGGACGCTCCCCCGAGGGCGGCAGCGGGGGAGGCACCCCCGCGGGGCCTGCAGGTCGTTTCCCTCACCCCAGGGCCAGGTACCTAGCGTCCGCGCCTCGGCGGCCCTCCCTCGGCGAGCGCCGGGGGTCGAAGGCCGCGGAGCCGGGCGGCGGTTTAAAGACGCGGGCGGCTCGATGCGACCCGCGGGGCGGCCGGGCGGTGGCGCCTCCAGGGGCGGGAGTCGCTCCCGCAGAGCCCCTGGCTGGGCGCCGCCCGTGCCCGTCGCGCGGGCAGCCGTGCCGGGGAGGGGTCCCGCTGCCCCCCCCTCTCCGCGGTCCGGTCTCGGCGGAGGAGACCGCGGCGCGGTCGGCCGCGGCCGGCCCGCCTGCCTCGAAACGGGTGGACCCCCCCCGGCGGGAGCGCGGGCTCTCCGCCGAGGGGGCGGCGAGCCCCCGCGGCGGGGGCTCGCCCGGCGGCCGCCGGGCCGCCGCGCCCCGCCCCGTCGCAGCGCTGCGGCGCGCTGCGCTCCGCTCCCTCCCCCTCGCCCCCCGGCGAGCGCTCGGCGGTCCCGCGCCGCCGGCCGCCGGCGAGGGCGGCACCCCGGCCGAGCGGCGGCGGCGCCGCTCGGCGTGTCGGCCGGCCGGAGGGCGCCCGCCGCCGGCCGCGGCTGTCCCGGCCCGGGCCCCGCCCGTCGCTTCCCCGCCGCCCTTCCCGGCCGCGCCGGGCGGGCGGGCGCGCGGGCGGGGGCGTCCCACTCCCGGTCTCCGCGTGGAAACGGGGAGAGCGGGCGCCGCCCCCGCCTTAGCGCCGTCCGCCTCGTCGCCTGGCGCGTGCCCGCGGAAGGGGGCCGAGGCGGGGGGCGGCGGCGGCGGCGGTTCCGGGCGGGCGGCCGCGCCGGCGCGGCGGCGGGCGCCGTCCGGCGGGCCGCGGGCGGCGTGCCGCGTCGCCGGCTCGGGCTCCGGCGGTCGCCGCCTCCGGCGCGGCCGGCGGCGGAGCCGCGGAGGCGCCGGCGGGGCGAGCCGCGGGAAGGGGAGCCGGCTGTCGTAGCGCGGCGCAGGTTGTGGGCGGAGGCGCGCGCGCGCGGGGGTCCGGCGGGGCGCCCCGCTGCTGCCGCCCGGCAGCAGCATCCGTTGTCCCGAGCGAGGCGGGCGGGCGGCGCGGCCGGGCGCGTCGCCGCCTCCGTGCGGAGGCCGGGCCGAGCCCGGGCGCCTGGGCCGCCTCCGAAACGCGCAAGGGGCGTCTGCCCGCTGTGGGTCGAGTCGGGAGCGCGGGCTCCCCGCCCTTGCCGTTCGGGGTTTTTTCCCGTTCCCTTTTTCCCTTCCGCTGGGTGTGCTCGTACGGTCAGGCGAGGCGAGGCCTCTCCGCCGCGGCCCGTGGCGCCGCGCCGCGGCCCCCTCCGCGCGGGCGGGGGGGGCGGGCCGGCGGGCGGGCGGGCGGTGGGCCGTCCTCCGAGAGGGGCCGCTGCTGGCGAGCGGTCCCGGCCCCCCCGCGCGCGCGGGGCGGTGCCGAAAGGCAGACAACTCTTAGCGGTGGATCACTCGGCTCGTGCGTCGATGAAGAACGCAGCTAGCTGCGAGAATTAATGTGAATTGCAGGACACATTGATCATCGACACTTCGAACGCACTTGCGGCCCCGGGTTCCTCCCGGGGCTACGCCTGTCTGAGCGTCGCTTGACGATCAATCGCCGGCTGGGCCGCCCCCCCTCCCCCCCCCTCCCCGGGGTGGGGAGGCGGCGGCCGCAGCGGCGCGGCTGGGGTGCCTCGCAGGCCCGCGCGCGGCCTCGGGCCGGGGAAGCGGTTCGCCGCCGCCCGGCGCCGTCGGCCCAAGGGCCTTCGTCCCCCTAAATCGAGACTCGGGGAGCGCTCCGAAGCTCCCCGCTCCCGGAGCGCCCGCTGGGCGGAGCCTCGTCCCGTCGGGGCCGCGCCAGGGTGCGTCGGGCCGGTCGGGCCCGGCGCGGCGGCGGGG
>NW_027441623.1:62500-63599 GCF_964195595.1 Calonectris borealis
ACCCGGCTCCGGGGCCGCCGGCGGCCGTCAGGTCTACCCGGCTCCGGGGCCGGCGGCGGCCGTCAGGTCTACCCGGCTCCGGGGCCGGCGGCGGCCGTCAGGTCTACCCGGCTCCGGGGCCGGCGGCGGCCGTCAGGTCTACCCGGCTCCGGGGCCGGCGGCGGCCGTCAGGTCTACCCGGCTCCGGGGCCGCCGGCGGCCGTCAGGTCTACCCGGCTCCGGGGCCGCCGGCGGCCGTCAGGTCTACCCGGCTCCGGGGCCGCCGGCGGCCGTCAGGTCTACCCGGCTCCGGGGCCGCCGGCGGCCGTCAGGTCTACCCGGCTCCGGGGCCGCCGGCGGCCGTCAGGTCTACCCGGCTCCGGGGCCGCCGGCGGCCGTCAGGTCTACCCGGCTCCGGGGCCGCCGGCGGCCGTCAGGTCTACCCGGCTCCGGGGCCGCCGGCGGCCGTCAGGTCTACCCGGCTCCGGGGCCGGCGGCGGCCGTCAGGTCTACCCGGCTCCGGGGCCGCCGGCGGCCGTCAGGTCTACCCGGCTCCGGGGCCGGCGGCGGCCGTCAGGTCTACCCGGCTCCGGGGCCGGCGGCGGCCGTCAGGTCTACCCGGCTCCGGGGCCGGCGGCGGCCGTCAGGTCTACCCGGCTCCGGGGCCGGCGGCGGCCGTCAGGTCTACCCGGCTCCGGGGCCGGCGGCGGCCGTCAGGTCTACCCGGCTCCGGGGCCGCCGGCGGCCGTCAGGTCTACCCGGCTCCGGGGCCGCCGGCGGCCGTCAGGTCTACCCGGCTCCGGGGCCGGCGGCGGCCGTCAGGTCTACCCGGCTCCGGGGCCGCCGGCGGCCGTCAGGTCTACCCGGCTCCGGGGCCGCCGGCGGCCGTCAGGTCTACCCGGCTCCGGGGCCGCCGGCGGCCGTCAGGTCTACCCGGCTCCGGGGCCGGCGGCGGCCGTCAGGTCTACCCGGCTCCGGGGCCGCCGGCGGCCGTCAGGTCTACCCGGCTCCGGGGCCGCCGGCGGCCGTCAGGTCTACCCGGCTCCGGGGCCGCCGGCGGCCGTCAGGTCTACCCGGCTCCGGGCCAGGCGGCGGCCGTCAGGTCTACCCGGCTCCGGGG